>NW_019416496.1:1552680-1564598 GCF_000390285.2 Anoplophora glabripennis | reverse complement strand
TTTTAAAAAGATCTATCTGCCCTCGAAGTTTCCTGCATAAAATTCGGACCACCCTGTGAATATGTATACAGGGTGATTCACAACTTATCCAAAAAAATTTGGGAATAGATGCGGCATGAGAAATGGAGTCAATATCGTAAAAAAAAAATTGTAAAATCCTTATTGTTTCCGAGAAAAAAATTATTGCAGTTGTATTTTCAACCTTTACAGTAGTCTCTACGTCCACGTAGCCCAGGCGATTCCGAATATTGAAATCCGATTTTAGTATTATCATTGTTGCGATAGTGTTTACATTAGTTTCTAAAATGACAAAAATGGATTAAGTGTATAGCAACTCGAAGTTGATGGATATTGTTTTAATTTATGGTGAAGCAAGACAACATTTGTGTTATGGTGAAACAAGACAACAGTTGTGTTAGTTCGTAGAAATTGGGTAAGACGGGCCCAAATGTGTTTACAGTTGTTGTAACATCAGGTATATCAAATTATTTTATTAATTAAAACCACAAATTTATTTTATTAATTAATAATAACAAGCGACAAAAGCAGTTCAATTTGCTTATATAAAATATGTGTTTTAAAATGTTATATACAGTGCGACCCCGGATTGGCTTAACTGCTATTGTAAAAAAATATACTTTTCATTTTTCAACAAAAAGTCATTCTTTATAAAAATTTTTGCTTGTGCTGAAACTTCGAAAATCAGTTTCACAAAATGGGAAAAACCAAAATTACCTCAAGAGTGAAGCGACCTTATTTTAAGGACTACTACAAAATATTATTTATAAAAGTTGTTTCTAATACTAAGAAAAGCAAAGATATTCAAATATAGAATATCGACAAATTCGGATGAACTTTATAATTTTTTTTTCTCCCAATATGAGGCAAATCTTATGCGCGAAACTTTAAAATTCTTTGGACATGCGATTTTATCGTCACCCTCAGTGTAGTATTTCATTCTCTGAAGGCTTTTTAGTTTATTTTTTAACAACTTGATTACCGTTTCCTTGAGAAAGAAATTCTATTTGGATAAGTTCTGAATCACCCTGTATTTAACCATTCTTTTGCACTTTCTTACGGCAGGCTTTTCTCCAATCATAAAACCGCATTTCCGTTATCTCACCACAACACGAAATCGTTTCTCGATGGTAACGGAATGATAGAATTATTATTTATCAAACGATTTACAGTTTTTTTTTATAATTGCAATAAATTTACGACTGTATATGATGTAATATCCAACAATATACATGGGAAAATTTTTAGTATCATATCCCCATTGTTTCCTAGTAACAATCGGGGTTATTAGGATAATCTTACGGGCGATCTACGTCCCATGGTTGTAACACAAAAGATGTTTGTTCATACCACTTCAAGGCTGTACCGGTATTTGATGATTTGCTCAAATGTGGATAGTAAAATCATTACTGCAGTGCCGTGAAATTTTTACTAATGACTAGAGATCGGAAATGCTAATTTTCTTCTTCTAACTGCACTCTTTGTATTTCAAGAATATATACAATGTGTCCAATTAGGTCGGCACCATATGGGAAACTTTTTTATTATTGGTTTTATGAAAAAAAGTTATGAAAGAAAAACGAACAGTGTCTGTTTTTCTACAGAAAAGATTTTTTATTTGTTTGAAAAAAAAAACTTATGGTTTGAAGTTACTTGGCGTAAATATTCACCACATTGTATGCAGTAAGACACTTTGAAATTATGGACCTGAAGATTTCAATTTGGAAAGATAGCTAAACTCCCCAGATATCTTTCTTAATTGAAATATTAATCTGAACAGCCAGCGCCCATCGTTAAACGCGCAATGTGTGTTGACATCTTTTTGATAAAAAAATCACTAGGTCTCTTAATAATATTACATGTATATTTTCCCATTTGTACATGTCGGCCTCTGATCTGAAGCTTCGCATCGATCAATTTATTCGATACGTATCTAGCGCCACCTAATGCCTGCCCTGTCAGCCTAGTGTACTGGTAAACAATCTCGGCTTTTTTGCTCATGGTCGTTTGTGCATGTGTGAGTGAGTTTGATGCTTTGCTAGGTCGAGTGTATGGCACGTGTTTTTATGGCAGTCAGACCACAGATTTAGCCTATTTCTGCTATTACAACGGGTATTGCCGCTTACTAGCATAATATATATTACTACTGTTCATTTACTTGATTGTCGCCATAATGTTTCCGATGTCTACTATTGACAGCTGATTTCTAGGTAAATAAAAAAGGGGTATTTATAGCCACCTCGATCACCTGACTTGAACTCATATAAGTCTGGATCTTAGTAGGCGCTGAATTTACGAAGTTGCAGTAATCGTGAATGTTTAGAAAATTACAGATTTTATTGAACAATTGCGAATTCAACAAAATTCTTTCCTCATTTTTCATTCCGAATCGTTATGCAGATTCGAGTTACTTTATATTGTTGCCAAAACACGAAATAATGTCCACCGACATTACACATTTGCGAAATTTTGTATTTTTTTTTCGTTCTCTAGTTGGTATTGTTAAGATTTTTTGTATTGTGTGCATGTTGTATTACCATTAATTACTAGTAGAAAGCGTTGAGAGATATTTCACATAGCAAACGTAATCCTACAGATATATCCCTTTCACTTCGATACATTAAGAAAAATCAATAGTAGATATTACTTAAATATATATAACTCATTCACCACTTTTACTTTCATAAATAGGTTAATGTAAATTGTAAATGCGTATTATGCAATGGTAGATATTCATTATTTTAATGCATACGTTATACTTAATGTATGTAAATGCGAAAAGAAATGGGTATTTACGTATAAAACAAATGCACGTAGGATATGGTAATAACATTAACATCGTTCGTCCCTTGATTGGTTCTTATTTCAACCGCTACCAGGTCTATTCAGAAAATTATCGTTTTCTCATTCAGAAAAAGTTGATATGTTGCTAATTTACGGCGAGTCTTAAAAAAATTCAAGAAGAGCTGTAGAGTTATATCGAGAAAGGTATCCAGAGCGTATCATTTCTGATCATAGAAGCTTTACAAGATTGGAGGCGACCTTGCGACGAAAAGATGCATTTTCTGTTCGGAAAAATCAAATAATTGACCGAAGAGTAAAGAGCAATGTTAATACAGCTAGACTGTTACAGTATTTTGAACAAAATCCACGAAATTCTATACGTCAGGCTAGCCTGGAATTCAATTTGGATTATTCAGCCGTTCAACGAATTTTAAAGACCAATATGTGTATCATGACTACAAAATTCAGCTAAGGAGAAACCTATGGTTTCAGCACAACGGGGCTCCACCCCACAAGGCCAGGATTGTGCAGCAATATTTAGATAACCCTTTCCCAAAAAAATAGATTGGGCCTAATGGACCTATTCAGTGTCCCGGAAAGTCACCAGATCTAACACTCCTCGTTTTTTTTATGGGGGGGTTTTAAAAAATAAGGTTTACAAAACACCTTCGTGAAATATTAATCATTTGAAAGAAAAAATCACAAACGCTTGTAATGAGTTAAACGGTAAAATGTTAATAATCGCAGCCCACAAAGAAGTCAGGCGAAGATTGGATATGTGTCTTGAAATGAAAGCGTTTACCTCATTTTTTAAGTTTATTTATTGTTATCATCACCTTTTGTTTTAACTGTTTTAAAGAATTATCGATTTTAATCCTTTTATTTATTCTTAATGCCATTTATGCACTTTAAACAACGAAAATTCAATTATCTTCCAACGACTATCTGATTCTTCCACTTTTCTTTTTTTAATTGCAACAAATGAAAAGACAAAGACACTTCTAGAGTTAACACCGATTGCTACTATTGCAGCACCTCTACCATTTACCTAAAAGTTATTTGACTAAAATATTCATTATTTGTATTTACTTTAACATCGGCTTAATTAAACATTTTTCCACTTTGTCGTATCTGTTTTAAAATTCGTAGAAAAAGCGTTTCAAAGCAAGTTTTATTGTTTGTTTGTTTTTTACAAACCACGGTCTATTTTGTTTTTTGAAGTAAGTAGAACGATGTTTCACAATAATTAATCGTTGCCATATTTAATCACAGGAATTTTATAGTTCACACTGGATTAACGGAAATTATATTTGTCCGTTCACTATTGCGCCATGTGTTTTTTAATGGCGATTCGAATCGTTCGAATTTGACTTTTTGTGTCTGGTTTTGTGTCGATAATTGCGGAAAAACATGCGTAATATGTGGTGAAATTTTAACCGTTTTCAAATTATAGGTACGCTATATTTTTATTTATCTTCCTAAGAATATTTCGTATAAAAAATTAATACATAAGCCCACACCTTCTCTTATTAATTTGCATCCAACTCTTGCCAGTATTCTTTCCTATTTCCTGCTCATATTTACATAAACGGCAGAGTTGCATAAGATCCACGTCGTTCGACACCTTGTGAAACTTTCTTCGATCCAAACAAGGACGTGATCATCATATCTAGGCAAAACTACGCAATAAAATTTATGCGTATGGCAGTCGACTGGGTGAAAATTTCTACACATTTTCTAAACAGCACACCCGCTTGCCAAATGGCATTTTGCCGCTGTCAGATAGCGGCGACTCGTTGAGATGGGCTAAAATACAGGGTGTTTTTGAATGGAGTATCATAAATGATACCAGTGAATCTACATTTCAAAAGAACACGATCTGCAAAAAATCGCCTTAGTAAAATGTTCACCCCTGAAGAGATATGGGCCATCAAAGTTTCCAAAAAAATTATGAAAATTGGCTGTAATTTGAAAACCGAACGAGGTACAAATAACAANGTAAGTACTGTTTTTCCTTAATTTTATCTGTATTTAACAAAAAAATTAATTTCAAAATATTTTTTTTAATTTGTTTAAACAAAAATTATTTAAATAATTCTAATAATTATAACTAAATACATACATATTCAAAGTGTTGAAATATATACGTAAACAAAGTTTTTCATTGAAAAAATACAATAGCATAGGGTAAAATATACAGTATATTTAATGCATAAATAATAAACTTTGTTTATAACAAAATATGTGCAATTTAGACAGTTGGCATTTAGCCCGGTCAGAATAGACATTTCAATTAACGAAAATTCCGACAGAGCTAAATTTTGGTGGAGACCTTGGGTACACCTTTAGAAATAAAGTGTCAAAAGTCCCCATCGATCCCATGTGTGCTAAAAAAGTTATTCGGGATCAAAGGTCAAAATTTGAGGTTTATTGGATTTTTTGTCGAAAACGTCCTTATACTTTTTTTTAAGACTCACCATTCCTGAGATATCGCGATTCTAATAGTTGAAGAAGTCATGTTCTACAGGATATGCACACATTTCCACACCACCTGTGAGGTAGTGTACTTTGACGCCTTTTTTTTTTAACGTGGTTTCCCCGGTAGGCCTACTCCACGAACTGTTATGACGGAATTTTCAGGGACAATACTCTTTTAATTGTATGNTAATAAACTTTGTTTATAACAAAATATGTGCAAATTAGACAGTTGGCATTACGATATTCGAAATCCTTGGCTCGCGAGACATCGGGTTAAAAAAAAAGATCGAAATTGGTCCATTAGAAGCCGAGATAATACAATTTTTTTCGTACCTTCGCATTTTGAACCCCCGATTTCAGTCTCGGAGCGAAAAAGTGGGGGAGGAGGCCCCCACTTTTCGTGTTTTGAGTCAATTTTCGCGCATGCGAGCGACAGCTTTTCCGATGATTTATCTATGTTGCCGATAACTTATGGATATGAAAATTTTTTCCAACTTAGAATTCGGAAAAACAAAGCCACAGGATAAAAGATTATTGTTAAATTGTTTATAAATTAACGGTAAATGCCGATAAACTTTGACCGCTTATATCTCGAGAACCAATAAACGAAATTTAACTTTTTTTTAAAGAAGCGTCTTTCCGAGTACTTTAAAATTATAATTTTTGAAAAAACTAAATTGCAAACTGATAAATGTAATCTAATTGTTTAAAAATAAAAAAAGAGTGAGGCCGTTCTAATCAACCGATTTCAATTTTTCAAAAACCATTTGAAAGGTTGAGCGGTCTTTTCTATGTGAAAATTTTTTCAAGTATCTAGATGCTTTATTTGAGGCTGTGCCACATTTTGAATATTCGAAAAATTGGTTTCAAAATTTTTTTCAAAAAATTATTTTGTGAAAACTAGGGGGAAAGTCGCCGGGATAAAAAATATATAGCATGAAAATATAACTTTCGGTGAGTAACCTCAAACAAGAAAAATTGAAAAAGCTCCAGTACAATCCGAGAAAACATAAATTGAAAATGGCGACTTTTGGTTATTTTTCGAACTTAAACCGCTCGTAGCTCGAAAACAAAGCATTTTTCGAAAAATTCACAAGAGTTAAAAAATGCTTATTTTTGACCAAAATATATAACCTTTGTGTTTTTATATCGATTTTTTTGTTTTCGCAATTTTGCAAGTTTTTTGTTAATAAAAAATTACTGATCATCGATACAGAAAAATGTCATTAAGGTTTTTCGTTCGCAACAACGTAATATAGCGATTAGAAAAGGTTTCATCCTGGCCCACCTCCGTGGTCGTTTTTTTTGTGGATCTTTTTAGGGGTGCACCGCTCGCCTAATTAGCTTTATTGGTCGCATAGGAAAATAAGCGCTCCACTGCGGAAGCGGACTATTTTGAATAAAATAAATCGGTTTTGCAAAAAAAACTATTTGTTGCTTTTATGTTTACAAAGTCCTCTTTATATTGGAACGCAAATTGTATTACACAGAGACATTTCTATAAAAAAGATAATTTTCTTTAACACGAGCGTACAAACTGCAAATACGCATTTTAAATCGGATACACCATAAATTGCAGCTGATAATACATATGTTTAACCGTAGACAGTTAGTACATAGCGGGATCCTACCATCTGGGAACCCATCCTAGACTTTAATTGTTAGTAGATACAGAATACAGACGGACAGACTTAACAGTAACTTATTTACGGGCACCTGACTTCTAATACGGGCCTTTTTCCTGTTAACTCCACTCCGTTTCCCTATTGTTCTTATACTTATGTGGGTTGTCCGTATTACCATATCTAACGTTGACTTTATTGCATATTAAAGCGGCAATTTCATAGTGAACGGCGTACAATGTACGCCGCAATTGCACCTTATGGCGAAAATAACGATGATTTTACGGCCGGTATTATTTTACGGATACAGTTTTATCCGCAGAGGCCGCATGTCAAAGGAATAATTAATAAATTAATGTGCTGAGATTTCTATCTAATGAATGAGCATGTCCACATCTATAATTACTTTAGCGATTATGGAATTTTTGGGCAACAATGCTTTTAATTTCTAGTCGATTTCGAAACGTTTAAAAGTTGCTGTGGGGATATCGTCACTAAAATAATCGAGTCTGAGTGGTGCTACGTGACGTCAGCGAATGGTTCGAGTATTTAATCGGAATAAATAATTAATTAGAGAATTTCCTTTTACAGTAATGTAATATTAATGGCTAGCATCAATTTTTGAAGTGAAGGTCATTAATTAATGTATTAGTTATGATCCAAAACACATTCAGGGGCTGATAAATCAAACAAAAGATAAGAACTTTTGTCGCTAAAGACCATGAGCTTATCATCTTTTGTTTTTGAGGCACAGGCCTTCTTCATCTTCCCAAAAAGCAATAAAATTTTACAAAGGTAAATTTTTGGAGGTATTAAATACGTCAATAATATTAGTTTTTGATGCTAGATACGACTTTTCCTACTGACATTTTATAATATAACTTTTTGAGGTTAGTTTTTTTTTATAGTATTGGTATCTTGGAAACTATAAGAGAAAGGAAAATGGTTCAATTTTAGACAGTTCTGTTGCTAACTTAATGACGCTTGCAGACCAGTCCTAGCTCTTCAGGTTTTTGAGTTATTTTGCAAAAAAGTAATGAATGTGGCGTTTTCGAAAATCGTCTGTAACTTTTTTATTTAGAGGATTTTTTTAAATCTGAAGACACTCACAGCAAGTTGTTTTCGAGGAATTTCACTATGTATTCAGATCTTCATTGCGACGTTTCGATTGCGAGAAACTTTCTTATTTCTTATGTGGGCTATATTGAATTTTAAGCTGAGCAAATAGAGCATTTCTTTGGCTTTTTAATGATATAATATAACTAAGAAAAAACTTTGAAAAACAACCTCAAAAATCAATATTTTAATATTTTTAATAAATCTGGCAACACCGCATGATTTTTCGAAAGTGTTATAGATAGTCTCAAATTTTTGTAAAAGCTTATTATTAATGTCATGGCATTGAGTGAAAAAATTATAGTAATTGCCACGTGTTCACGAAAAAAAGTCTCTCCATGAGGCTGATATCTATTTGCATTTGTTTCATTTGCTTGTCATTTTGGTGGTTGTCTTTCGGGATTATTTTCAATATAACTATCACATTTTTCTTCATTGGATATTGGAATAACGCAAAGCATAATTTTTTCACTCAACGCTATGACATTAATGATTAAAAAATTTGAGACTAGTCTAAAATAGTTTCGAAAAATTATACAATGTTGCCAGATTTATTAAAAATATTAAATTATTGATTTTTGAGGTTGTTTTTGAAATTTTTTCTTCCTTATAATTCATTGAAAAGTCAAAAAAGTGCTATATTTGCCCGGGCTAAAATTCAATCTAGTGCCCATANTAGTTTTTTTTTATAGTATTGGTATCTTGGAAACTATAAGAGATAGGAAAATGGTTCTCAATTTTAGACAGTTCTGTTGCTAACTTAATGACGCTTGCAGACCAGTCCTAGCTCTTCAGGTTTTTGAGTTATTTTGCAAAAAAGTAATGAATGTGGCGTTTTCGAAAATCGTCTGTAACTTTTTTATTTAGAGGATTTTTTTAAATCTGAGGACACTCACAGCAAGTTGTTTTCGAGGAATTTCACTATATATTCAGATCTTCATTGCGACGTTTCGATTGCGAGAAACTTTCTTATTTCTTATGTGGGCTATATTGAATTTTAAGCTGAGCAAATAAAGCATTTTTTTGGTTTTTCAATGATATAATATAACTAAGAAAAAATTTTGAAAAACAACCTCAAAAATCAATATTTTAATATTTTTAATAAATCTGGCAACACCGCATGATTTTTCGAAAGTGTTATAGATAGTCTCAAATTTTTGTAAAAGCTTATTATTAATGTCATGGCATTGAGTGAAAAAATTATAGTAATTGCCACGTGTTCACGAAAAAAAGTCTCTCCATGAGGCTGATATCTATTTGCATTTGTTTCATTTGCTTGTCATTTTGGTGGTTGTCTTTCGGGATTATTTTCAATATAACTATCACATTTTTCTTCATTGGATATTGGAATAACGCAAAGCATAATTTTTTCACTCAACACTATGACATTAATGATTAAAAAATTTGAGACTAGTCTAAAATAGTTTCGAAAAATTATACAATGTTGCCAGATTTATTAAAAATATTAAATTATTGATTTTTGAGGTTGTTTTTGAAATTTTTTCTTCCTTATAATTCATTGAAAAGTCAAAAAAGTGCTATATTTGCCCGGGCTAAAATTCAATATAGTGCCCATAAGAAAAAAGAAAGTTGATGATGGTTTCTCGCAATCGAAACGTCACAAAAATCTAAATATACAGTGATGTTCCTCGAAAAAATTTGCTATGAAAATGTGTTTTCAGATTTTCAAAATTCCTCAAAATAAAAAAGTTACAGACGATTTTCGAAAATGACGCATGCACTTTTTTCAAAATAACTCAAAAACCTGAAGAACTAGGACCGCAAGCACCATTAAATTAGTAACAGAGCTGTCTAAAACTTTCTCCATTTAACCATTCTCCTATTTCTTATAGTTTATTGAGTTTTTTCCAGAAACGGTACATTTTCAATAATTTAATCAAGTACTTCTTTACGCAAAATAAAATTTTACGATATAATAATCGACTTATCCTGTAAAAAACCTAACCTCAAAGAAGATATATCACCGTTTTTTGGAAAATATAAGTTTTTAACTTGATTTTCTATGCTCTATCAGGTTATTTATATTACTTTTTTTCATAGCATCCTGTATATGAAAAAGAAAGTTGTTTTCTTCCCGTGCAATGGTATTAGTAGTTGAACCTTCTTTAATAATGTTTAAAACATAAATAGTCACTGCAATTTTTCTGTATTTGTCTTGTTTTTCGAGGCCTTTGAACACCATAAGCAAACATATGAGCTGCGTGATGAAATCGCAAAGAAAAACTCCCTGAGCAAAATCGCGATGCTGTGGCAGCATTTTGATAACATTCCCCGTAGTCCCCATATGACAGTTGATTATTTTGTAAGATTTTTAACAGGTATGTGTCCAAATTAAGTATGTCAAATGATTTTTAAAAAATATTTGGATTCTACTTTGGGTTAAAAGACAAACTCGGCAAACACATGATTAAATCGGTAAAAGAGGAAACAGTTACATTGTTTTGAAGGTTGCCGTTAGAAAAACTTGCCGAACTATCTACCCACATCTTTGTATGGGGCAGGTCTGACATTCTACTAATTAAATATTACGAAAATAAAGATCTGTAACGATTTCCTGAATTTTTAAGGCGTGGATTTGGTTCGCTGAACTTTATTCTCTGGTTGCGTAAATTACTCAGCCACTATTATACAATAACCATTCTCTTTCCACCAATGGTTGACATTATAATATCGACTGCCATGGGCGTAGAATATAGTTACTGATTTGAACTTTGAAACTACAAATTCGAAAAACTAAACACCTATTTCCTTTATCTCGTTCGTAACAATAAAATATGTTTAACTAATCAATTTTTTTATTGAAATCGAATGCTATCTGAAGAATATATTATTCTGAAGAATAATATACAAAATCCTAAAGTGTTTTATTCGTTTCATTCAGAAAAACAGTTCTGAGACCACGATTTGATGAACCTGTAATTCATTAGTGATCCAAATCCGATACTTAACGGAAGATTAAACGCTAAATAGCCGATTTCACAGGTAGAAAACTTCATTAGAAAAAGTCATCGGCTAAATCAAGCGGGCCGCATTAGCCTCATCATTTGTTTACGTCCTTTTCTACATTAACAAATCAAGTTCACCGTTTATCTTCTACACTGAAGTTTCTGTCAACTGTCAAAATGGATTAATACTACGTTGAGATGAGTTAGATTAAAATTGCAGCAGTTCCTGTTAAAAAGGTGCCTTTTTATTTGCTACTTGATCTTATTTTTCTTTCTACGGCACTGTCGCCTTTCCAGTTGCATCAGAAGAGGCAGATCCAATAATATAATCGAAGGCGAGCAAGTCGGCGCTCACTAAGAGTGTCGAAATTTTACAGGTTATCCAACATTTAAATAAATATCGATACAATAACATTAGTACTATGAATCACAGCCTATGCTGTACATTGTACCGAACTTTTATTCATTTTATTACCTGATTTACTGCACATATACACGTTTTATTGCGATGCATATAAAATCGGCAGTAAATTATACGTTGGTTACTGTACAAAAAATATTAGAAAATAGGAATAACAGCGTTGCAAAGTGAAAGTAAGGTTCTACATCTTGTAGTTGTGTTCGCTTAGATTAGCCGCACTACCCTACCCAACCATACCACACATAAACATGACACTACCCCCGGGGTTTACACAGACGAGCCGGCGAAGCAAGAAGAGCGCCAGAAGAAAGGGCCCTAGCCGGCGGGGCCCAGCCAGGACAAAAGGAGGTCCCACAAAGCGCCTACACCGGCCGCATTTGCGGTCGGGGTAGACGACGGATGGGGCCCATCTACGAAGGCTGTCCAGGCCTACACGAGATGAGGCAGGATAAAGAGGGATAATCCCCCTCGATCCCAAATCATTGAGGCCAATTTCTAGCCATAGAATAATGG
>NW_019416496.1:1522038-1551925 GCF_000390285.2 Anoplophora glabripennis | reverse complement strand
TATAAACATCTAAGTCGAATTACAAATGCACAAATGATAAATTATCTCTGGATGATTTGAGATTTCAGCAATACAAAGTATTAACTGCAAAGTCTACTGTTGACGCGAAATCCGAAAACCCGAAATTTTGCAAAATCGTTTTATTTTTTTTCTGGCTTTATTTGAAAACGAATTTTAAATAAATTGCATATTTACATTGCCACTTTTTTCGCTCTATCCAATGGCGTCAACATTTTTGCAATCCGACGTTTCGTCTTCGAGGGACCATCATCAGAATAATTCTTTAAATATATCGCTGCTATTTTTATGACATAATCTAGTCATTTTTAATTCTGTATTACTATTGTAAAAAGGTTTCTAGCTATCATTAAAAATTTTTCCTGAGTACGGCTCTGAACGCTTTCAAAATACCTGTATCTATTGGAGGAGAGAGAATAGAGAGAAGAGAGAGAAAAGAGAGAGGAGAGAATAAAAGTCAATACAGCACAAAATGTCCAACAATTTTTTTTAATCCATAATTTAAAAAGTTGTACCTAATAAAAATATAATACGAATTTATAAAATATTTTATTATTTCTAATTAGTATTGCTAACAGTAAAAAATTGTTGGATATTTTGTGCGGTATTGACGTGTTTGACGTATGTTGAAAGCGTTCAGAGCCGTACTCAGGAAAAAATTTAAATTATAGCTAAAACAAGCTATAAACTTTTTAAGCAATTACAATAGTATTATAGTCCAATTCATAATTAAAAATGACTAGATTTTGTCATAAAAATAGCAGCGACTTATTTAAAAAAATTAACCTGATGATGGCCCCTCGAAGACGAAACGTCGAATTGCAAAAATGTTAACGCCATTGTATAGAGATCAAACTTTAAAAAAAAATAAGTACACTAATCGATCCTACGGAAAAAAAATATTATTTATTTTATTTAGTCACTATTCGACTTATGTTTATAGAAATACTGTACAAAAATAGTTTTGGGTCAAACAATGAGACAGTTTTTTTTTGTATTTTTTCCGTACAATTGAATGGAATCACTTTTTGATTTTTTTTTAAATTTAAACAAATTATCAACAATTACTGAATAATTCATTGCTGCAAGTCATTTTTTACTTTTTTGCATTTTTGAGCATGTTTTTGAGCTGCGATTACAAATTTTTTTATTTCACCAAAAAGTATATGTCAAAACGAAAATAATGATTACTGGCAGAACTCTGTACGAAAATTTTTTAAGTAGAATTTTTCTTCGAAAAAAAAGTGTTTCAGGCCGAAAAAAATGAATATCTCAGAAACTTCTTGATTTTTTTATCTAAAAAAAATTGAGGTCATTTAAGACATAGAAAGGTATATCTACTTTCACCAAGTTGCGTCAAAATTAAATTATTTTTGCGGAAATGAGAAATAAAAAACGAAAAATCAGAAAAAAATCTGTTTTTTGCACTTATGAAAGTCCAGGTAACAATTTTCTTTTTTTTTTTTCTCTAAATGAGTTATTTTGATCGGTCTATAGGAAGTAATTATAATTGTTTTTTTTTAATTGCACTTTTACGCATTGGGTGTCTCAAACTCGATGGTATGGGCCTACTGTGAGGATACAAAAAAAATTAAATAAAATTCGGGACAGGTGGTGTTAAATGGGATGAGGTAAGCCCATGCTATCGAGTTTGAGACACCCTGTACATTATATTTTTGCTGCTAATTTCTTTCGAAAGAATGTTCTTCCAAACCGTAGAAATAGTGATAAACTAGTATTCTGCTGCTGCTGACTGAGGTATGTTAAACACTTGCATGCCTTGCTCAAATATGGGCACAAGCTTAAGTTTAAGAATCGAACCCCGAGGGGCAAACATTTTCAGAAAATTATTGAGAAATTGCACACGCATTAGTAGAAAATTTGACTATTATAACTTTTTTGTTTTTCAAATCACTGCCGCTATTCCATGCCTTGGAAATTTTTAGAGGTTATATCTCCTAAGCTCATTTTTCTGCAAAACGTGTTTTTTTTTTTGGTTGTAGATTCACCGCTATCATTTGTACCACTTTTTTCAAAAACATAATCTTTTTATAGGAGAAATTTGATTATCTAATAATTTTCAGTATTATCTGGTATTGCATTGTATAATTGTAGGGCTTTAACTATGTAGAGCATGTAATTAAGAGTTTTTTGCAAATGACCTGGAAGTAGAAAAAGCCTAATTTAAAATAAATATACGTGATTTCCTACTAGAAAACTTATTGAGAACTGCTGATTTCCCTATAGTGTTAACGAGTAACGTAATTTATCCATTTTGAACATGCTAGATCAACTGTGCGATGTTGCCGACTTCATATAATATTCTTAAAATCTACCTACTTTTACATGAAGAGAAATAATTAAATAAATATTTTCAACGACCCGTCAAAAAAGTTTTGAAATATTCTCATAAAAATGTTTCCCGATTTATTTTTGGTGTGCTGTAATTAGAGGTTATGGCTTCTCAAATATATTCTCAAATGCTTCCAATATTTAAATATATGTGGATGTTTTTTTCCACAAGACAATCTACATTGTTTTGTGATATATTTTGCGAAGTTTCCAATAGTATTTTTGAAGCTTTACTCACGAGACTCGTGTTTACGATTTTATACTGACCTACCTATTTCGAAAGCGGTCTGTTTACTATAATTCGATATTATGATTAATTTGCGTTAAACGCTCGAAGTAATTTATGCGTTAGCGATAATATTTTCTTACTTAATTGGCATAAGCCTAGTCTGACATTTTTGCTTATATTCACTTATAATATGTAGGCTACCGGTTCTTGCTTTCTCTTTCATCATTAATAAAACAAACACGAGTAAGTAGAAGAGTCAGTATTTCTACGGTGGAGATTTCCCGGTAGAGAGAAGTACTCCTTTCAATTTTTTTTTGCTGCAGTGACAATTTAATTCGATGTAGAAATTTGAATTTGTCGCACCCGATTCTTCAAAAAAAGTCTCCTAAATTAATTCAGCCTTCAAGATAATACTTTCCTATAATTTTATTAAAATGTTTCTCCTATCCATCCTTTACTGGCTATAAATAATAGGTAAGTCAAAAACTCAAATTTAATAAACACTAAAATTCCATGGTAATTTTTTAAATAGACTTTACTAACCTTCAGTTACTTTAAGTTATGTATTTAACAATATCTAATTACTTGTTATTTTTTTATGTACCTAAGTAAAAACATTTATAGATCGTCCTTTTTACGGTTTGGTATTTCTCAACTAATTGCCCATGAAATAAAAGGTTAATAATTACGTTGAAGTATCTTATAATTATCTAATAAAATAGTAATTATTATTATTATTAACATTAATACGAACCAATATTACTGTCGCGATTAATCGAGCCCGCTTCTATACTCCAATCCGGTTGAATTATCTATTTTTGATATTAATTTTACATAGAAAAACATGTCCTGCTCTTATTTATCCAATTTGCATACGAACAAATCAATTAAGAACGGTCCCAACCTTGCGGAATGCGGTTTTGGCCGCTGAAGGCTATGCTGCCGCCATAATTAACAGTACTGATAGAAACCAAATCGTTCTTTGTGGAAAAAAACCTCTAAAATCGAAAGTATCAGTTCGTATACCCGCATAAACCACGACCAGTTTGTTGAATTTTATGTAGGCGGGTCGCTGTACAAAAATCTAAGTAGACTCTGGCCATGTTGACATTCCACAACGCTTTCTGAGATGTTTAAACTAAACAAATGAAGAATTTCACGACCTACTTCTTGTGGTGTGTTGTCTGGTTCAAACAGATTTTTAATGTCACGAAAAATTGAATATATCGACTTTCTACTGCCGTCGCGTCGTCAGTTATTCACAGCTGTTATGATTTGACTTCTTTTTTGTTAAATTTGCTATTAAATTAGTTTTCGAGATTCAAATCAACTTATTAACGTTGAAAATAAGGTTATAATTCCATAAATTTAATTTTGCGGTGATATTTTTCATCTTTTATTCATTTTTTTTAAGTTAAAAATGCTTTTTTTGCAATAATCCATATTTTCTTCATCAAAAAACGTTCATGATTCTAAAAAAAATAAAAAAACTTTTTTTTTCATTAAAAAATTACTTATTACATTGATTTTTAGCAAAACGGCAAATTTAAACATTCCAGGCATTAGTAAAAAAAATCGCAGCGTTTTGAAATTATCAGGGTTTCTTTAGGACACTTTGAGATTGGAAAGTTACAGTCGTTATCCTTAGTTTATACATTATTTGCAAAGTTATGCCGACTTATTCAAATATCCCTAATTATGCAATTTTTTACCTTTTTTCTAACCAACATTTTCAATATTTTTTTATCAAAAACCCATAATTACGACTTGTAGAAAAAACTTAGCAGTTTCCAAAACCCTCTTGGATTTTCTGTACGACAATTATTTCCAGAATAATTGATTGCCAAAGTCAAAAATGATTTTTTTGCTTTGATTGATGATAACTCAACGACAAATAATCGCACAAGGCTCCGGAACCGTTCAAATTGAAGACAATTAAAAGATCTAAAAGAGCTTTATGATGAAATTACCAAAAAAATTTTTTTTTAAGACTATAGGCCTTTTTAAAAAAAGCAAAAATTTACAATTTTTTTTCCGTTGATTTTTTTATAATTACTCAAAAAATTTTAAACTGCAGATCCGAAAACTAGACACCTGAAGCTTCAATTTCCCTCTTTTTTATTCTCTCTACGACCATTTCCCTCCA
This sequence comes from Anoplophora glabripennis, assembly GCF_000390285.2. NCBI lineage: Eukaryota > Metazoa > Arthropoda > Insecta > Coleoptera > Cerambycidae > Anoplophora > Anoplophora glabripennis. The sequence goes on along the minus strand of NW_019416496.1, from coordinate 1,547,180 downwards.
AGTTACAGCTCTTTGAAAATCACCCAAAATTTTAGGATTTTTTTAATATCCCTTAATTTCTGTTCTTAGTGTATTTTATTTGAATTAATGTCGAAAAAAATCGCAATTCATCACTTTTGCACGAATTTACGCTTTTTGACAAAATTAACTCTTAACAATTGAAGAAAAATTGCAATAAACCAAACCAAGGTCTGTAGAACATTGTATTACCGATTAAATTTCGAATAAAAAAATTGCTAGTACATGTTTATACTTTGGGTCTACTTAATAAAAAATATTTAACCTTCAATTGTTTTCTACTTATTTTACAATGATTTATATATTATAAATCAAGAACCTGTATAACTAAAAAAGTCGGTAATGTTATTTCTTTACCGCTTATTGGAAAGCACTGTTTATACGTTACAGTTTTACAAAAGAAATAATGTAGGTACCTGGAAGAATTCCTGAATAATCTGTAAAGAATTTCTACTGAAGGTACTTCACTTAACCTCTCGTTAATATCTCCGAGTATAAGTGCAGAACCAAACAAGGATCGTACTTTTAAAAGCATGAACTATTAAAGTAATCGTTAAGTGTACAGTTTGTAGATAAATAATTTAAATAGTAAAAGCATGCGCTGTAAACAGGTATCTGCAATGTTTAAACACCTTAAAAGTTGTGTATACAACTTCATGACACTTCTAGATCTGATGATCAATCATGTTTTTATTTTCGTTGTTATATAGCTTTGAAATGATAAGGGGTCAAAATTCTAAATAAATCAAACCGGTTACAGGTAGGTATTTTATTTCTATACAGATGGGTGTAGGTAGCACAAGGTCGTTGGTGGTTATTTTTAGGTTATGGAGTTGTTTAGAGTACATTAGGCAGTCACTTATACTGACTGTAAGAGTTTTACCTTGCAATTTGCGGTTTAGCTTATGCCAATGAATTTGAAGAGAAAAATAAATGCGAAACGTAGTAAAGTATAAAAAGAATATAATAAATGATAAAATTGTAGAGCAATAATGCTGTTTTCAATTACTTTCTCGGAAAAATTCGGTTCTTTAAGGGGTAACGCCACTTTAGCGGTTGGAAAAAAGGTGATTTTCGGGAATTCTCATCAAGGAACAATCAACGACACCTTTTTTTCAGAGGGCTGTGTGGCTGATGGAAAGGTTTCTTATTAATGGATACTCTTGGAACAAAAACACAAAAATTTTCTGATATTATATCCCCAACAGTTAGGAACAGAACTAGAATATTGCTCGGTGATATGGTCACCAGTATATACTAAATATATCGAAGCGCTTGAAAGGGTGCAACGTCAGCTGTCTAAATTCTTACCATTTAAAGAGGACAATACCTATCCTCCAATTGGATATTCTCGAGAATTGCTTCTTCGAAGATTTGAAGGCAATTCTCTACTTGTTCGTCGCAATATGCATTCTATAATATTTTTATTGAAAGTAATTCATTGACGTACCCGAATTATTACATAGAATAAATTTTATCATACCTAAAACCTTCAGAAATCAAATTAAAGTGTTTAAAACGTTCTACTTAAAAACAGCCAATAGTAATATATTACATTATTCTCCTTTCTACAAGATGTGTAGAAGTTATGATCTACTGTACACTTTTATAGATATGTATATTTAATTCAAATGTTAAACATACAGTCATTGAAGTTTTTCACCTCCGAATTATTTGAAACTGAACCGATCGACTTGAAATTTGGCAGATAGTTAGAGAAAAGGCCAATGAACATTAGTGACCGGGGGTGGAAATTTTTTTTTCATGAAAAAAATGCTGGAAATCGATAGAGAATCAAATTTTGAGCAAAAAATATTCGAAGAATTTTTTCGAGAAATCAATAGTTTTTTAGTTATTCATTATTGAAAACTTAGAATTTTGAGGGAAAAAAAACNTTGGCTGATAGATAGAGAAAAGGCCAATGAACATTAGTGACCGGGGGTGGAAATTTTTTTTTCATGAAAAAAATGCTGGAAATCGATAGAGAATCAAATTTTGAGCAAAAAATATTCGAAGAATTTTTTCGAGAAATCAATAGTTTTTTAGTTATTCATTATTGAAAACTTAGAATTTTGAGGGAAAAAAAACACTTTTTCAAAGTATTTTTCGCGAATAACTCAAAAACTACGCATTTTATTAAAAAAAGTGTAATGAATAATGAATTTTACATTAATATTGGTAATAGTTTATAATAGTTGAAAATGGCAAAAGTAAAATATTCTTTCATAAACAATATAAGGGAATTTTTATATTAAATTATTGCACAATTATAGCATTCCAAGATTTAAAACGTAATTTTTTATCATTTTTTTAGCACAGGGGTGATTTATAAGGGTTGAAAAGTGTTATGAGATGCAAATTCTTTCATAAGCAATGAGGGAATTTTTATTTTAAATAATTGCACCGTTAAAGCATTCCAAGCTTTTAAAAAGTATTTTTTTTATTATTTTTGTCAATACAGGGGTGGTTTATAGGGGTTGAAAGAGAAAAATTCTTTTATTAGCTATATGGTAACTTTTATTTTAAGTAATTGCACGATTTAATCATTCCAAATCTTTAAAAAGTAATTTTTTATCATTATTTTTTGCATAGGGGTAGTTTTTAAGGGTAAAATAAAGGGCCGAAAAGATCAAATATATCATAAAACATGTTCGAGAACATGAAGCATTATTTAATCTTTGTGCTTGAACAAGATTTTTATCAATAAAATACTTAAAACTTATTTTTTCAATTTTTTTCACTTAGGGGTAGTTTTTACCCCTAAAAAACAAAAAGCGTCAATCGGGCTTATGTCACTTTTGAACTTGAGCCTAAGATGAGCCTTATTCTAAATTTTCATGCAAATCCATGCAGTTTCAAAGAATTCGGAGGATACAGCTGTACTAAAATCAAAAAAATTTGTTTGTCCTTACCCCACGCTTCTTAGTTTGTATCTTTTGTATTGTAATATGTACGTATGTGTGTATAAATTGTATTGTTATTCAAAAATGTGTATATTGATTTGTAAATGCATGATATACTGGACATATTCATTTGTTGTGACATCTTACTTTTTTTTTGTTTTAATTAATTTTATTTTCTGACACAACTTTCTTAGATGCATTTTTTGCTTATTGTTTTACCTATATATTATGTATTTTTGTTGTATGGCCTGTTTATATTTATATTTTTTTTTCTTCTCACTATCCTGTAATTAGGACTTGTTCCTGTCTAAATAAATAAATAAATAAATAAATAAATAGTCGTCAGAACGACATAAAAAACAATTTTTTACATTTTTTTTTAAAACTATGACAACAAAGTAAGTATAATCTTATCACTGAATTCGTTTTTAGGAGGGCTATCTCTTTATACTATAAAATATAGAGCGTCCTATTAAAAAAAAATGTCGGTAATGTTATAGATCTGTCAAACATTGCTCAAAAAAATTTAAAATATTGCAGTAAAGTGACAGTTTCTATTTATAGTCCAGTTGGTAGAGGTTGGGCGTGTGTCAAACCTTGATAACCCGGAAATAACTACACAGGTCTACTTTAAATGATGAGTACAATAACAGGCTAATTTGCTGACAAAGTATTTTATCAGGAAAAAAAGTTATTAACAATTTAATCGTGAAAAAAAATTTTTTTAGTAGTTTTCTTTAAATAACTCAGCGGGATGACTTTGTACGAAAAAATGCTTAGGACATGATTTTGTTCGTAATAAAAATAGCTACAAAATGGCGGTGGTCCGATTACGAAATTTGCAATAACAAAGCCGTGAGATTGAAAAAACGGTATAAAACGCCAATTTTTTTAAGTTGCTGTAAAAATGTCAATTATAAACAAAAAGTGATAAAACTTTCGAAAACTATAGTTCAATATATATACAATAATGACGCTAAAGCCGAAAATCAGGAGAGCAAAACTTTTTGTTCTATAAGGTGTTATACATTCATCGGCATCTGAAACTCGAAACTTTGCCAAATTTGTTCGAAGCTTTGCTGACACTTGAAATTTGGTACACACATAGTGTAAATATGCAGAAACCAAAAGCAATTTGCAAAATTCAAGTATCTTCATTTTTGCAGTTTTGGTAAGGTTTTATACGTCACCCTAGTTTTATACGTCACCGTTTTTTTAATTTTTGGACGTATATTTATGTATATTTATAAAATATTCCATTACGGTAGATTAGCCAGCATAATTACCTACAATTTAAAAAAATATATATTTTCATCGTTTAGATCCTAAGCTACTTAACATTTTGCGCCTGTTAGCCGTAGTCGTACATTATTCAACATATTAACATAAAACAAAATCGTACGTGTGGGGTAAACCTTTAACTTTAAGTAAACAATTGTTTAAATTTACTGTTGCATATTTCTAATAGTATACAAGCGCCGAAGAGCGGAGCTCGCGCTCGAAAATGAAAAGTTAAAGGTTTACCCCACACGTACGATTTTGTTTTATGTTAATATGTTGAATAATGTACGACTACGGCTAACAGGCGCAAAATGTTAAGTAGCTTAGGATCTAAACGATGAAAATATATATTTTTTTAAATTGTAGGTAATTATGCTGGCTAATCTACCGTAATGGAATATTTTATAAATATACATAAATATACGTCCAAAAATTAAAAAAACGGTGACGTATAAAACTAGGGTGACGTATAAAACCTTACCAAAACTGCAAAAATGAAGATACTTGAATTTTGCAAATTGCTTTTGGTTTCTGCATATTTACACTATGTGTGTACCAAATTTCAAGTGTCAGCAAAGCTTCGAACAAATTTGGCAAAGTTTCGAGTTTCAGATGCCGATGAATGTATAACACCTTATAGAACAAAAAGTTTTGCTCTCCTGATTTTCGGCTTTAGCGTCATTATTGTATATATATTGAACTATAGTTTTCGAAAGTTTTATCACTTTTTGTTTATAATTGACATTTTTACAGCAACTTAAAAAAATTGGCGTTTTATACCGTTTTTTCAATCTCACGGCTTTGTTATTGCAAATTTCGTAATCGGACCACCGCCATTTTGTAGCTATTTTTATTACGAACAAAATCATGTCCTAAGCATTTTTTCGTACAAAGTCATCCCGCTGAGTTATTTAAAGAAAACTACTAAAAAAATTATTTTCACGATTAAATTGTTAATAACTTTTTTTCCTGATAAAATACTTTGTCAGCAAATTAGCCTGTTATTGTACTCATCATTTAAAGTAGACCTGTGCAGTTATTTCCGAGTTATCAAGAAAATGTCACTAACAGTAACTTTTCGGCCTCTGCCGACTGGAGTATTACTAATTGACCTGTTTCATCGATTTTTTAAAATTTGAACCGGAAAAAAATATGAATTTTGCTACATCATTTTGGGACACACTGTATATTGTATAGAGATTGATTCTGTAGTTGTGTGCCTCTGTCCGGACTCTGCTCATAACATAATTTTTTTCTCTGTATGATTCATTGCTTCGACAAGTCGTAAGAAAACATACCCAAGCACCTTTATTAAATTTACAAACACTAGTAAATTTTTGGTCATCATCATCGAAATCTGTGCCGCGAGGACTCACCGGAGATGAGCTGGAGCCACGCACAGACGTGGAAGACGGTGGTGGAGTGACAGAAGAAGAACAGGATCATGGCACAGATGGTCAGGAGGGCCGTGAGCACGGCCAGCGCGACGAACGCGGTGGCCGCCTGGAAGGCGTTCGTGGGGATGCTCATGAAGTCGTCCAGCCTCCCCTTGCACTCCTCTCCGTTCTCTTCCGCGTAGCAAACGGACCACAGCCCGAACTTTCCCGGATTCTCACTGTCTATGTCGCCTATCCACTCGGGGGTCACGAAGGAGACCACCCCGATGATGGCGTAGCATATCGTGAAGATGGCCCACAGCACGCCGATGGCTTTTGAGTTGCGGACGTAGCTCGTCGCGTAGATCTGGGACGAGTCCACGTACTCTATCTTGGAACCCATTTCTCGAGAGAGCGTTACACTGGCATAGCGTGAAGGCGGCGGATGTTGTACTCGACGCGGCGTTCGGCGGACTGTGTGATGGTCTACCTGGCTGCACCTGGGCTACATCGAGGCTGAACCCCACTCGTTTTGTGTACATGGTGATCCGCAGGCATTGTGGTAGTAGGAGACAGTAATACATAGGATGTTTCCTGAGTACGGTACTTACGTAACTTCAGAACACAATTCCTTATCGTATTTAAAGAAAAAAAGTTCCTATAAATATGCGGCCGGAAACAACAAATCTATTTCAAATATTAATATATGTTCTTCTTAAGTTTTCAACACCCTGTATCTTGGAATCTAATCTAAGCGTTTCTGGCCACATGTTTATAGGAACTGCAGCAATGTAACATATTTTACCTGTGTATGAAGCGTTTATTATTTTGTATTTTCAAAAATGTAAAAATGCAATGGTTTTATCTGTTTGGGCAAATCAAAATAGAACAAGACTTTCATAATGTTTTTTCAACTAATTATGAAAGTTTAAACAAACTAGAACGTTGTGCAAGAAATAAATTTTAGTACTTTAAGATCCATAAGACTATAAACTATTATTTGTTATTGAACCATTCTTAAGAAGTTCTTACCTTAGCGATAGGCAACCACCAATCTACTATTTCGTTTTAGAGGTTGCTTACGATTTTTGTAAACATAGGCATGCGCAGACGATATATTCTTATTATTGAAATATCTTGGGAAGTTTGCCAAAAATAAGCTTGCGGCTCGTGAAACTTTCATTGCCATGTGCTTCTTTGGTGGTTGTAAAAAGCGGTGTTCTAGTTGTTCCATATGGAAGTGTACAGACGTACATTGTGATACTCATATACTGTCCAGTGCGTCGCGGATACGAACATTATAACTCGATTCAGTGCTGCCTTTACTTTCATTCTGTTACTTGCTATGGCTTCAAGAAGGACTAGAATTAAAGGGATAGCTAATATCCCCCAACGGAGGAAAAACGTGTCTGAAGAAAAAACTGAGGAAAGTGATAACCTCGTTAACGAACAGGATAACGAAAAACAACCTTCTCCAAGTCCGGTGGATAAATCAGAGCAATTATTAACTGGTGCCCCTGCAGAATCTAATAAAGAACCAGATTCTAATGTTCCGCAAGAGATAGGAGTCTCAAAGGATTTCGATGCAGTTGTCCATTCTAATAGCGGTGATGCAACTGTGCCAAATCCTGCTGAGAGTCAAACTTCTCCAGCGGTGGAAAATAATGTTGTGCCACAAATTGTTCAACCACCAAAACCTCTTTTAAAGCGTAGAACCTTCATAAAACCACAAGTATCGGCTAGTGTTATCAATAGAAAACCGAAACAAAATGTAGAAAAAGATCATACAGAGACAAGTGTAGAAAAGAGTTGTCTTGAGACAGATAAAATTGAAACTTCAGATACAGCTACTCAACAGGGCCCCGTAGAAAATGGTTTAAAGGAAAAGCAATTTATTTCAAAGGGAGTGTCCAATGTTGCACGAGAAGTTACCTTAGACGAAGTACATTTAACTCCACAGATCGGGACACCACATCAAGAAGTGGAATCTTCAGGTAATTATAAAATAAAAATTTTGAATTTTCAGAATGATGAAATCGAGAATAAATCAGTTGATGAATTGAATTAAATCTTTACACAACTTTTTATTGATTGCACCATCTGACATGAAATTTAATCACTTTAGATAAGGGTGTGAAGAAGATTGTGCCTCAAACAAGCAACACCCCTAACTCTGACACAGAGTACCCCCCTCCACCACCCAGCCCTAGCAAAATCAATCGTTCCAGAATAAAGGCAATACCTCGATTGGGTTATCGTAAAACTAGTCTTAGCGCTAGCGAGTCGGAAGACGAAAGTAAGAGGAACTACAATAGAAACAGGAATGACTCTGTGAGTATTTTTTCTCTTGTATAATAGTCCCTTTTTCGAAATACGGAAAGTGTTATGTTACGTGAAATGATATAATATTGTACTAAATCCGTCTAAAGAATTTCTTTTGGCCTTGATAGGGAAATATTTTAAGTTAAAGTGCCAGATATTAAATTGTAAACATCTCCAAAGATTAAATACCGCGAATTTGGTTGAATTTCTCACATTTATAATTTAAATAATTAATTAAAAAATTTAATAAGCACGTAGGTATATTTTTTAATAACAAAATTCGAGCAAGTCTGGACTTGCTTATCAAAAAATGACTAATTGGTTAGTCATTATTGCAAGTTATTAAATTTTGACCTTTTTAATAACACGGTATTTTTTGTAATATATAAAAATAATTTTTTAGATGTGATATTCAAATAAAAAATATTTTCACACACAATCCGTTTATTTTTAATAACTTTCTCCAGAGATTGATAAAATACGTAGTTTATTCTTAAAAGCAATGCAGTAAATAGATGAATTATTCCTTATCAAAAATTAATATGTGGTTATCTGCAACTCTGTGGTTTATTTTTTTATGATTATTGGATAGTTCGAATATCTTCTATAAAAGTGGATTATATTATATGATATAGACTTATAGTGTTATAAAATAAAATTATTTACAATTCATATCTAAAGAAATGTACGTTTCTACTAAATTGTATTCCATACACCTTAGAATTGAATATGAAGCGTTAAAATAAGCTTTTTTTTATTTAAATCCAGTCTCGTTTAAAGTTGCGTGCACTAGACCATGAATAATCTTTTTAGATTGTAATCTGCAGTAATAAATTAATTTTTTTTTAACAAAATTTCTGTAATAATATACTGGAATCGGTTAAATGCACAACTACAACAAAGGTTTCTTGTATTTAACAAAGAAATAGATAAAAAGAAATGAAGTAGTTACTGGGTCGATTTTCGAGAAAAATTGAACAGTCAACGCTATCTTGATTCGTTTAAGAGGTACAAAGTGTTAATTTTTTTCAGTATTTCGCTTGTTTTTGTGACGTCAAATGACAATTTTCTTTTTTTGTAAAGAATTTTTTAAATCGGTTTTTTATGTAGAAGATGCAACCTAAAACCATATGCCATATATTTAAACATAATTGCTACTTTATACCTACTGACATAGAGTGACCTACCAATCTGCTAAATAATTCGTAGGTCGAAAAAAAATACTGAAACCGGTCTGTGTCTGATGACACTCCTTATAAATTGGTATAAAAATATTGTGTATTGCTGGATTTTATGCAATCAAAAAATTTTTTCAGGAAAATCAGAAATGTTATTCAATGTTAATAAATCAAAATAATTTCATTTAAGAATCAAAATAACAAGATCGGGTTTTCAGTACCAACTGTTTTTTTCTATTTTTCTGGGGAATACAAGAAATTTTGAGTTTAAATTTGATATTTTCGGCTCAAAACAGAAAATAGCAAGTTCGAAATGAAATTTAGATCTTAAGCATACAATTTCGAGTTTGAAACACAAAATTGTTTGTTTAAATCTGAAATTTTGCGTTGGAAACATGAAATTTTCAGTTTTAAGAGGCTCCATAGCAAATAGGCAGCCAGCAATACATTTTTATAGATTTTATTACACAGTTTGTCTAAATATGAATTAATGCACAAATTGCAGACTTTCCTCCATTCTAACACAGATTTTCTATAAAATAGAGTTAGTTTAAAACTCAAATTACTTTTTGTTGTACAGAAATTTGTAATTTTCCGCTTTTGAACAAGCGTTCCACGTGACCGCAACTGGCAACCAAACTTACACTGGACGCAATGATTAACACAAAATTCCCTAAAGTCGGAGGATAGTTCAGTGGAGTACATGTTTCTTTACAAACATTGAACTTTAATCTGCAAAGTTTGTTTCTTTTTTCGACAGAAGAAAATCATTTTTCTTACAAAATAATCATACTCCGGGTTCAGCTCCCTGGTCTGCCCCAAGGTCACACGCATAATGAAAGATGTGTATAAATATGTTTATATGACCTTTTTTTATTAAAAATATATGTATCTGGTATAGACGAATTTTTATTTAGAAGTATGTACTGAAATAAATTAAAAAAGAAAACAAATAAGTAATAAAAATAAAATAAATTAATAAAATGGAAAGAACCGTTTGAATTTGAAATTTCGAGATTGATATTAAAAAATTCCAGTTTGAACATGAAATTTCAAGTTTTAACACAAAATTTTGTTTCTGAATTTGAAATTTCGAGTTTGATATCCAAAATTTTCAGTTTGAACATGAAAATTCAAGATTGAACACATTTTGTGAGTTCGAAATTTTAAGTTTGAACTAGAAAATTTTGAGTAAATTTGAAATTTATGGGTCGAATTTGAAATTTTTATTCAATTTGAATTTGAAATTATATTGAATGCTTACAATGTTAACAACACAATTTTTGTTTAAGTTCAAATATCAAAAAATTCTAACTGAAAAACTGGAAGTTATAGAAAAATATTGTATCCATCTGCCTGGATTTTTTGCAAAAAAAAATTGAAAACGTCCACAAAAATCAAAATTGTTGATGTTAGTTATTCAGCATTACAAAAAAGAGATTTTAAAAAAGATAATAAAAACAATTACCACGTCATATTTTTTGTCACAATTGTTTTTATCCTCTGTTGTCACTCTCTATAGGTTTGTTCCACTGCATCAGGTATTCCAGAATCCATCACGGATTGCTTCTCCCCGCAGAGACCTAAGGACTTTAATTCCATGCTGCAGAAAAAGGGCAACCGTACGGAGCAGTCGCGGAAGCTCGCCGAAGCTCGTCGAGATTTCCAGAGACGTTTCGGGGCCAGCAAGCCTGACAGACAGAAGCTCACCATGATCGATCTTATTTTCTACAATCCCGAGTCAAATCCTATGACGTAAGTTATAACATTTTTTTGGTAGTTTCGTCTTTCAAACTCTAAGATTGAATGACGAAATTTTGAGTTTGAATTTGAAATTTCAAGTTTAAAATACGAAATTTTGAGATTAAATTTGAAATTTTAAGTTCGAACCGTCAATTTTTGAGTTTGAAACAAATTTTAAATGTGAAATTTTGCTTTTGAATATGAAATTTTGTGTTGAAACATGGAATTTTGAGTTTGGAACACAAAATCGCCAGCTAAGACATGAAATTTCGAGTCGATTTTTAAATTTTGTCGCAAAATTGAAAAAAAAAAATCATTTAAACCAGTAATATATCATTTTTTTTACTTACGGTTGAAAAACTAAACGCGTACTTATAAATTTTAAACAGGAACGAAGCGAAGCCTAAACCGGAGACACAAGAAGTGGAAGTGACGGAAACGAACGAGGTTGAGGTGGAAAGCGAGAAAGTGGACGATCCGCTACAAATGGAGGAGGAAGAGCCGAGAAAAAGCGACGAAGAAAACGAAGTGCCCGCACCGCAGATAAAAATCGGTCCGACAGGCGAGATAATCCTCGACGAGAAGAGCCTCGTCATCGAGAGCAAAGAAGTGCAAAAACAGAGAGAGGAACTACAGAAGACTAAGCTCGTCGACGGCGATTTCGACACGGGCTACGGTATCTACAAGAGGCAGAAGAGAACGAAGGAGTGGACGCAGGGCGAAACCCTACGGTTCTACAAGGCCCTGAACACCATCGGCACGGACTTCACGCTCATGTGCGAGCTGTTCCCGAGAAGGACCAGGCGGGAGCTTAAGCAGAAGTTCAAGAAGGAGGAGAGGATCAACCGGGGCCTGATTGACAAGGCCGTGATGCAGCCGTGTAATTTCGACTACACTGAACTGAAGCACGAAGTGGAGATGGAGGAGAGGGAATTGGAGGAATTGAGGAAGCAGAAGGAGGACGAGGTTAGGCTGAGGCAGGAGAAGATGGAGCAGAGGCAGTTGAAAAAGAGGAAAGGTAAGTTTTATGTACAGGCACGGGCAAATAAAAGGTTTGCAACATAAAATGTTTAAAGAATAGAATAATAAAAATTGTACATCTCCTTTTGAAATTTTATTAATTTGAAATATGAAATTTAGTTTCAAAAATTAACAATTTGAACATAAAATTTGGAGTATATTTGAAATTTAGTTTTAATTTGAAATTACAATTTTAAAACATTAACTGAATTTGAAACACAAAATTGACAGTTTGAACAAGAAATTTAGAGTTTGAAACGTGAAATTTGGAGTTTGAAATATGAAACTTGGGGTTTGAATTTAAAATTTAGAGCCTGAAACACGAACTTTTGAGTTTGAAAATTTAGAATTTGAACATAAAATAAGGAGTTTGTTTTGAAATGGAGTTTTAATTTGAAATTGCGAGTTTAAAACATGAAATTTTGAATTTGAAATGCAAAATTGCCAATTTGAACAAGAAATTTAGAGTTTAAAACATCAGATTTAGAGTTTTAAACATCAAATTTAGAGTTGGAAACATGAAATTTGGAGTTTGAAACATAAATTTCAGTTTAAACATAAAATTTCATATTCAAAATTTTCAGTTTGATTTTAAAATTTAGAACCTGAAACACGAAATCTTGAGCTTGGATCACGATATTAGCAGTTTAAATACAAAATTATGACCTTCAAATAAAAATTTCGAGTTTGAAAATTTAGAATTTGAACATAAAATATGAAGTTTTATTTGAAATTGAGTTTTAATTTGAAATTATGAGTTTAAAATATGAAATTTTGAATTTGATACACAAAATTGTCAGTTTAAACAAGAAATTTAGAGTTTGAAACAGCAAATTTAGAATTTGAAACATCAGATTTACAATTTCAAACATGAAATTTGGAGTTCGAACATAAAATTTCAAGTTTATTTTCAAAATTTTCAGATTAAATTAAAAACTTATAGCCTGAAACACGAAATTTAGAGATTGGATCATAAAATTATGAACACAAAATTATGACCTTCAAATCGAAATTTTTAGTTTGAAAATTTAGAATTTTAACATAAAAAATGGAGTTTTATTTGAAATTGAGTTTTAATTTGAAATTATGAGTTTAAAATATGAAAATTTGAATTTGAAACACAAAATTGCCAGTTTAAACAAGAAATTTAGTGTTTGAAAAATCAAATAGAGTTTGAAACATCAAATTTAGAGTTTGAAACAGCAAATTTAGAGTTTCAAACAGCAAATTTAGAGTTTCAAACAGCAAATTTAGAGTTTCAAACATCAAATTTAGAGTTTGAAACAGCAAATTAAGAGTTTCAAACATCAATTTTAAAGTTTGAAACAGGAAATTTGGAGTTTGAAACATAATTTCCAGTTTAAACATAAAATTTCATATTCTGAATTTTCAGTTTGAATTTAAAATTTAGAACCTGAAACACGAAATTTTGAGCTTGTATCATGATATTAGCAGTTTAAACACAAAATTGTGACCTACAAATCGATATTTCGAGTTTGAAAATTTAGAATTTGAACAAAGGTTATGGAGTTTTTGAAATTATTAGAAATTGAGTTTTAATTTGAAATTATGAATATGAAATTTTGGATTTGAAACACAAAATTGCCACTTTAAGCAAGAAATTTATAGTTTGAAACATCAAATTTACAGTTTGAAACATGAAATTTGGAGTTTAAGAGATAATTTCCATTGTAAACATGAAATTTGGAGTTTAAACATTTCAAGTTCATATTCAAAATTTTCAGATTAAATTTAAAATTTATAGCCTGAAACACGAAATTTGGAAGTTGGATTATGAAATTAGCAGTTTAAATTATAACCTTCAAATCGAAATTTTGAGTTTGAATTTGAAATATCGGGTTGATCACAAAATTTCAAGTTTGAAATCAAAACTTTTAGATTGAATTTGAAATAATTAGCTAACATTTCCAGTTTGAACACAAAATTTTATGTTTGAATTTGAAAATTAAAATTTGCAATGCGAAATTTTAAGTTTAAAATTTCAAATTTAGAAGAAATTTTGTGCCACAAAGTGGAAATTTTAAATTTGAAATGAAAATTTGTAGGATGAACTCTAAAAATTTTTAATCTGCTTTCATGTAGTCCTTTTTTTTAATTATTAATTTACTACCAACAGTATTAAAATTGAATTAAGTAAAAAATGCTAAAGGAATTTGTACCGTTATCGTTCCGTTTGTATTTTTTGGACACTTTGTAAAACGGGGAACATTTTTCAGCCATGGAAAAGGCAGAAATGGAGAAAAATTCCACCGAACCACCGCCACAACCCAAACCCGCCAAAATACGCAAGGTACGAAAACCCCGCACAAAGAAACTCAACATAGAGAGCGTCCTAGAAGACAGCGACGCCGACGTGTCCGACATCGCCACCCAAAGCGAATCCGAAGGAGAAATCTCCATTCCCCAGAAACCGACGAGATCCGGCAGGGTCCCCAAAGTCATAAAGAAATTCGACACCACCGAAGAATCCACCGTAGAGAACGTCATGAGGAAGAGCAAGGTGACCAACGCGGCCCCCAACAACATAGAACCGGGCTCCATCATGATAATCACGGAGACGGGGCCCAACGGCGAGCCGGTGCACAAGATTTTCATGGTCACGGCCGACAACAACACCACGCCCTTGAAACTTGACTCGGAGGTCGTCTCCAAGGCCATCCAGTTCAAGAAGGGGGTGAAGGCGCAGAACATCCTGACGATAAAGGAGAATGTGACCGACGACGAAGGGGAGAATTCCCAGATGGAGAATAACATGACGATACCTGCGGACGAAAACGTCACGACTCTAAGGGGGGAGGGAGGCGCGTACAACGGGCACGTCGAGAGGATGGTCGATGAGACTCTCGCTGACGGCAGGCCTATAGAGGAGGCGAATGTGGATTGCGGGTATTCGTAAGTGTCCACGACTGCTTGTGATCGTTAGAGGAGGTAAGCGACGCTTTTTATAAATTTATTCATTTGAGGAAAAGTTAAAAAAATTTTATACGGGCTGATTCAGTACGAAGAATGTAGGGGAGTATTTCCACAAATCCTTAGTTTACGATATACAGGGTGGCATAAAACTATAGGGACCCCGAAAAATCTCGCGAGATATGCATTTTCCGGAAAAACCAAATATTTGACCGCGGAAATGGAAAGAGTGGAAAATTTTACGTTTAAATATGACCTTGACCATTTAAAAAATTTCAAAATGGCGGCGAAGTCAAGATGGCGGACAAAATTTTTGAAAGTTAACCGATTGTCACCAAATTTTGTTTACGGAGGCTTTCGAGGTCGCTGATCACGAATCTGTCAGATTTTCAAAATTCAAGATGGCGGGTCCAAGATGGTGGATGGGGCTTTTTAAATTTAATCAATGGGGACCAAATTTGATATACGGAGTTTTTGGGGGTCACTGACCCCACATTCGTGATCAGCAACCCCAAAAACGGCCATATACCATCTTTGATGCAAATCAACTCATTTTCAAAAAATTCGTCCGCCATCTTGAATTTTGAAAATTTGACCTCGGATTCGTGATCAGCGACCCCAAAAATTCCCGCATGCAACGTTTGATGCAAATTGGTTGATTTTCGAAATATTCGTCCGCCATATTGTATCCGCCATTTTGATTTTTTAAATTCGACCTCAGATTCGTGATCGGCGACTTCGAAAACCTCTGTATACAAAATTTGGTGACGATCGATTAACTTTCAAAAATTTCGTCCGCCATCTTGATTCCGCCGCCATTTTGAAATATTTGAAATGGTCAAGGTCATATCTGTATGTAAAATTTTCCACTCTTTCCATTTTCGGGGTCAAATATTTGGTTTTGGTTTTAAAATTTTTCGCCTTAAATAGTTAATTTTAAAATATGGTGTGCATTTAAGAGGGCTCTACAGCAGATAGGCAACCAGCAATACATTTTTATAGATTTTATTACACAGTTTGTCTAAATATGAATCAATGCACAAATAACAGACTTTCCCCCATTTTAACGCAAATTTTCTATAAAATGTACTTAATTTGAAATGCAAATAACTTTTTGGTGTAAAGAAATTTGTAATTTACGATGCCGCTTGTACAAAGGCGGCAAATTACAAATTTCTTTACAACAAAAAGTAATTTGAGTTTCAAATTAAGTACATCTTATAGAAAATTTGCGTTAAAATGGGGGAAAGTCTGTTATTTGTGGATTAATTCACATTTAGACAAACTGTGTAATACAATCAATAAAAATGTATTATTGGTTGCCTATTTGCTATAGTCCTCTTAACTCTTCATCAGTCAATATCTCTGAAACGGTTGGTCTGAGCGATTTCGACCAAGTGTACCTTTTTGCTTAAAATTTACAGGGGAATAATCGCACTAATATGAAACGTCAATATACAGGGTAGCAAAAAAGTTAGGGCCAATTTAATTCAAGCGTACCCTTATAAGTGTGCTGTCTACCAGTAGCGTCATTAGCAATGACATATTTAAATTTAGCTTCCTAAGAAACCCCCATACCCCAAGTTTTTTGCCTTCATTCAAATCTGGATATTCCTAAAAAATCGAAAACAGTAAAAAATTTTAACACCTTGTATATCCAAAACTAAGCATTTGTGGTCCTCTTTTATAGAGGAAAAAAAGTCTTATTTTGATCACAAAGATACGCCCCTAAATACTTTATACTTAATTTTGAATCAGCCTGCACGTATTATAATATAGGTCTGCAAACGCCTCATCGCGCCTAAAATTTTATTATCTTTTTATAGTTGTTTTCATTTATTTTGTTTTTTTTTGAGACCATTCAAATTTTTTTAGGAACTATCGTACGATTTAGGGTTCTCGTACAATCTATTCATTGATGGTGGTAAGGCCATTTATCTATAGCAATCACTGCACCAGATCGACTTAAGACAAGTTGAACCTATCGGAACATTAAGCGAAATGAACAGCACATTTCAATTTTGTTGTAGAGAATCACAAAATTTTTTTATCGGATTAGGAAATAAATAACTGGTTTGATTTATTTACGTTTCTACCGACTACTTTTTTCTATCCTAATATTTAATAAAAGTAGTGGTGGTTTGGGTTTTTAACATATAATTTTGGTGTACGTTTATAATAGTGATGGACTGATATATTATTGTACGGAGAACGTTACCAAAATGCTGACGTAGCATCACAATTGTCTGTTTCAATGGTATTCATGAAAATATGACGTGTTCACACTTTACCTTCTGTATATCAAAACCAAGGCATTTGTAGGACCGTACAATTTAGTTGCTGGTTAATTTATACATTTTTTCTTTGCAGGTAGCGGCGAATATTTTGCAGACTGAATCGCTAACTCGTATTTAAGCAAATTAATTTATAGCTACAATGAAATAAGTTATTTTGTAAACTGTATACTCGTATTTAAAATATTTATACAAAAATATTGGAAATGGATAAATCACTATTAAATAAATATTTTGCCTGATCGTTTACTTAATTTTTTGTTGAAACCTAAAAATTTACCTCCCTTGCTTACTTGAAGATTTTAGTCATAATTCACGAGATTGACGACTGACATTTATTAAAAAAAATGATATAATTTAACTTTCGTTACACATACATCTAACTGTAATTGGAAAAAACACTAAGAATTAATCAAAACACACAGTAACGAAGCGTTAACGTCATGAGACTTCCAACATTTCACAAGGCAGCCACTTAGAACTCTCCAAAGCGTCCCATAAGTTGCAGTCTTGGTCGATTTTCTCCCTGTTCATCTTGTCCACGTCTAACGGTATCGAATGATCTGAAAAATTACTTATGTGAAAATTATTTAAAAAAAAAAACGTATATTCGTTACCGATCAGATCCAAATCATCTCCATCTTTCTTCACGTCCATCACGCTCATCGCGTGAACGCTCTCTATATGACCGGTACTGTCGGACTGATCGTAATAGCCTTGCTGCAAAAAAAATTAATTACTGGATTTTAATAAATGAAATTTCGATATTTACCGTTTGCCAAGAAGCGTAATTCTGCCAGTAAGTCGAAGGGTCATAGTACTGGCTGTAGTCTGTGCCGTTAGAAGACTGAGTAGTCGCAGTGCCCGTCGTCGAGCCAGTCGTAAGAGCACCTTTCGGTTTTGGTACGGCGTTACAAATCTTCAAAGCTTTCGTGCCTAATCCGATGTAACCGTTCATCGAAACCAGGCTGTCTTTCATCTCTTCCTCACTACCGAATCTCACGAACCCGTAACCCTTACTAAACCCACTATTATCCAGAATAACTAAAAAAAAAAAAAATTATAAATTATTTCGTTTTAATACAAACAACTTTTACCTTTGGCAGTTTTGATTGTGTTGTATTTAGAGGAGAAGACCCTGTACAAATTGTAATCGTCAACATCGGGACTCAGATCTCCTACCCACACGGAAAATTCTCTGTCAACTAGTGAACGTCCAGTATTGCTGGCATTATTCAATCTGAATCTGACCATAGGCGAGGTGCCGGGAATAGGCTTTGAATTGAGCTTATGCATTGCATCTATTGCTTCTTCATCAGTAGCAAAATGTACAAAGCAGTAACCAGCAGGTTCGCCTGTGAACTTGTTCCTCATCACTTTAACGTTTAAAGGATTTTCTCCCATTTTACGAAATGCTGATAGTATGAATGTTTCTGTCATGTAGGGCTCCAACTAAAAAAAATATGGTTTAGGTGTTTTATTTCTTTCGACTGTTAGTACTTACACTGCCCATCCACAGCTGGCAATGCACCATGTTAGTCATTTTTGCTGATAAATATGAAAATCTTTGGATTACAAAATGTGACTTTAAACTGCTATATTTTCAATAAAAACAAGCTTTTCTGT
Source organism: Anoplophora glabripennis (assembly GCF_000390285.2). Taxonomy (NCBI): domain Eukaryota; kingdom Metazoa; phylum Arthropoda; class Insecta; order Coleoptera; family Cerambycidae; genus Anoplophora; species Anoplophora glabripennis. The sequence continues at coordinate 1,528,488 of NW_019416496.1, read as the reverse complement.
CAATTGTCAAATAAATGTCAAATTCAATTGAAATTGAACAGGGGTACGTTCCGCATTTTATTATAAAATTGTGCCCTGACGCCCTGACCAAATAATATTAATAATTTCTAACTTCACGTCAATTACACAATTTGCCAATATTAAATTATTAAATTTCCATAGTTATAATATGGTTACAACTCAAAGACGTTTTTAAAACTCTAGATAATATTAGGTATGTGGATAATATACTGAAGTTAAAATAAAACTGATGGACATAAAATTTACAATTTTCTTATTCCTATTGGAATTTTTATGAATGGATAAATAAACCCCTCCAAGCATAGCTAAATATTGTAAATTATTTAATATACACTAATATTAAATTCCTATAAAATATCAAATAATAAATTATTTGAGATATAATTGTATTTTAAATATTTTTCAGGATTTTATTTATACAATCAGCAAATAAAAACATTTTATCAGCCCATGCTAATGATTTTGAAATGGCTGTATTATACCTACCTGTTTATTTATTTATTTTTCGAGGTATTGACGAATTCTATGTGCATTTCCAATTTTTCGTCAAAAAAAATCCTACCTATAAACAAATACCTACGTCACATTTAAAAATATTTATATATACCGATTTATCAAAATGCAAATGGTATCGTTATTGGTGTAGTTTAAGAAATAAATGAAACCAGTTCCCATTAAATTCTGAGAATATGACTAAGTGATAATGGGAATTTTAAATTAAATGATTTGAATCGTGACGCCAAAATGTAAATCCGAAGAGATGACATCATTCGTGAAGGAAATCACGACGCCAATACCGTGAGAGGAAAAGAGACAGCCAACAGCGTCACACATGCGTAGTTCACTGCATTGTGTCTTTTCTCCCTTCTCTATGGTCAATGACAAGTCAACACGAACGAAGTTTTGTCGGGTTTGTTTATCTTTCTTGAAAATAAATTTCTGTCGAGATAGTTTGCAGCGGGCCTTGGTAGTGTTTTAGTGCAATAAGTCATCTACAAACGCTGCAAAAGCTGCTGGATGTTTTGTTGCTGTTCTAATCAAGAGGACTACGGAAAAGGTGGGATTTGCATGATAGTTATCTTACCTTCCCCGCTCTCATTCCATGATTTAATGTCCGCCATCTTTAGTTGGTAGTTGAATAGGCGTTAACTTGTGTGTTTTGGCAGGTCCGATGGCTGCGATTAGAAAAAAGCTGGTGATTGTTGGTGATGGGGCCTGCGGAAAAACGTGCCTCTTAATCGTGTTTAGTAAAGATCAGTTCCCCGAAGTGTACGTGCCCACCGTCTTCGAGAATTATGTGGCGGACATAGAAGTGGACGGTAAGCAAGTCGAGCTCGCATTATGGGATACCGCAGGACAGGAGGATTACGACCGTCTGAGGCCCCTCTCCTACCCGGACACGGATGTGATCCTAATGTGCTTCTCGGTGGACTCGCCAGACTCCCTGGAGAACATCCCCGAGAAATGGACTCCAGAGGTCAAACACTTTTGTCCAAATGTGCCAATTATCTTGGTAGGTAACAAAAAGGATCTCCGCAACGATCCCAATACCATTAGTGAACTTAAAAAGATGAAACAGGAGCCTGTCAAGCCGCAAGACGGTCGGTCCATGGCTGAGAAAATCAATGCTTTCGCTTACTTGGAGTGTTCAGCTAAGAGCAAGGAGGGTGTACGAGAAGTGTTTGAGAACGCCACGCGTGCCGCACTGCAGGTGAAAAAGAAGAAGAAGCACCGCTGCGTCATGTTCTGAGCCACCAATACTATATATTTTATATTATTAATAATAATCGTTACGTGTGTTTATTAATTTCAAGGGGGCTTCTGCATGATGTATCGACTAACAAAATAAACCCCTTATTTTCTCTTTACTCCTGTTTTGTTTAAAATCCTCTCCCATCTGTGGATGACACGTTGCTCTTAGGTTATATTTTTATATGTAACATTATAATCGTATCTCTATCTATCATGTATACAGAAATGGTGGTAAATCTAAGTGTCCAGTGCACAAACTCTTGTTCAGAAGTTCACTTAACAGTATCCTTAGTTTGTAGATTGTTTTCAAAATTATCTTTTAGTATTATGCATTTTTGTGTTTAACAATGTTTGTATCGCCCGAGATCCGTTGACTTTCCACACAAAAGTTAACGCTTGTAAATTTGAGGATAATTTTCCGTTTTACGTATTCTCAGAACTAATTTTATTCGTGGGCAACTCATCTTAGTATATTGTATGCGGGTTGCCTCTAATTGTAATAGCTTTAACTTTTTCCATATATTGTATCCTAAAAGTAAATAAAATTGTTTTCCTATATGTGGTGTTCTGAATGACGATTTGCAAACGGTGATAAGATCAGTTTCTTGGAACCGCCGTAATCTTGCTGATAAACGATCTTTGTTTGTTTTAAATGAGGAGAGATGAAAAGGAAGGTATGGGTAGGTAAGGTGCTGATTCACAGTGAATGAATTGAAGATTAAAATTCCAAACATTTTGCTCATAACAGGTTGTCTGCATATCTGTAATAAAACGACTTTTTGCTCTTATTGCCGACCAAGCTTGTGGGTAAACTGTAGATAACAGAGTAAATTTCTCTGATTATGAAGTATAAAAAAGTTTAACAACTGGTGCTAAAAGTAAATCCTTTAATGCCCGTATATTAGATTAAAAATTATATGTAAAACAGGTTAAAATTGTAAGGAAATTTACCTCTGAATCTTTTTCTATAATCAATCACGTCAGATGACGTAATGTTAGTAGAAAACTACTTAAAAATGTATTTACATTTATTGGAACAATTGTTACTGTTTTTTTTTATTACTCGCGAAGTTGTGTAAACAATTTGTAGAATTAATTATAACAGACAAATACACAATACATGAAGTGCTTAAAGAAAAAAAATTATTCTGAAAATTTATTTACTTAACTGATACCACGTGCTAATTTAGAAAGGCATTTTAGTATTTCTTTACATAAAAAAAAACACGTCCTTGTTTATAATAATAACTGTTTAGGCCATATTTAATAAATTTAAATATTAATTATTTCTTGAGTTACTTTTGGAATACAGAGGCCTTGTAAAATTTTAAAACAAAATGTTCCTCCTTTTATTTCATACAGTTACTGTACTGGCGTTTCAATCAAATTTACACTTTATTTAACAAAGCACTGTAGGATTCACACATTAATAATAGGAGAGTCTTTGTTTAGAATTTTATGACACAAAAAAGTTGTTATTAAGGGTGGTGGAATTTTTTGGAATATCTACAAAAATATATTATATGAATATCCCGCTTAAAACAACAATAAACATTTGTATTGGTTCAAGCATATGACGTCAAACGTTGATGGAAATCGAAACTCGGTCACAGAATAATACAGAATCGCAACTCTTACCGAAATCCATTGTACTCTTGAAATTACATTCAAGCCATATTTTGAACGCAATACCCAAAGCAAGAAACACGTCCAAAAACACGATCTAACTCATCGACTGAATGTCATAATAGCTAGTCGCCGATATTTGTCTATATGTAATTTATACGATATTGTAACTTTTTTTGGATGCGCGACATCAATTTAGGCGACGTTATACTTTAATTTTGGGATATTATCTTACTATAGGGCAATAAAAGTAATATAAATAATGATTAATGTAATACTTGTCAGATCAGATATGGGCTGATCACTTTCCACAAATAGGTTTGTATTTTAGTATGGGAACGCGTCGTAAGGTGCGCTGATGATTTAGATTTTTAATAAATAAAATAGAAAACTGTGTAATTAGGTGGTTAGTTTACTCATGACAACGATCATGGAGACTACATAAGGAGCCCGAACTCCATGTAAACAAAAATCTTACAAAAATAAGAGGGCGCTAGTGTTCCATATGTCCCATATGTAGAGAGGGGAATAAAAAAGCGGCAGTTGCCACAGTTTGAATTATAAATCAATCATGTCATTTTTGTGATGTATTAAAAATTTTAAAATAAATAATGTAAGCTACTTTGAATTATATAAATCATGAAAATATGTCATTCCGGATTGTAATTAAACTAAATAGATAATAAAAAATATTAGCTCTATGAGAAGAATTTGGTGTTCGTAGAAAGAAACTAGTTTTCAAGGAATTTATGACGTGATCTTGTTAATATTAACCTATAAGTAAGGTTTATGTTTTTGATTATTACTTTGTTAAAGATTTTAGTTTAATGTTAGTAAAAAATAGTCACATTTTATACAGGAAGTTGCCTTTAAAGAAATAATAATTCTTGTATTATTAATATGGAACTTTTACTAGTGGTAATAAAAAATAGAATATAAAAAAACTCGGTGTTTTAAATAAACTTTTTAAAATATTACAGATGTCCGATTTTGAGTCCAGTGATTCAGATGACTTATTAGACGCATTGTCCAGCTTGAGAGTGATGATGAAATAGATTTATTCTAAGAAACAGAAAGAGTAAAAAATAAGAACTACTTTGAAATTACTGTGCCTGAATATAGTGGCCAAGTTTTTTTAACATTTACATGTACAACATTTTGCCCAATATGAATTTCCAGATATGTTATAGGAATAATTGATGGAAAAGGAATTCATATAAGATAGAGTATATCACAATCCATATTTTTTTGAAAACTGACTATGGAAAGTCGATAAATTATGGTTGGACAATTTCTAAGCTGATTGCCATGTTGTCGGTTTAGGCTTCTCGATGTTTCGAGAGTCATATCGCTCTCTTCTTCAGAAGAGATCTGGAACTTGTTTCTTTTGAAGGTCAGAATATGTCTCTCAAAATGTCAAGAAGCTTAAAACAACATGACAACCAATTGATACCAAAATTTTAACAAAATTTACTCCATTATAAAGGTCACAAAAAATAGGTAATCTAAATATTTGATACTTAACTGTTTAAAATCGATTAGTCGTCTGGGTATATATTTTAAAATTGCTGTAAAATTTAATTCTACTTTCGTAAAATTATTGATTTAATTCGAACGTAACATGGTTCCATGACTTATTCCAAGGTCCATTTTAGCAATGTTCTATATTTTTGTTATATAATTTAAAAAATAAAATGTTTATCTACCAAAGATTTCAATGTTTTATTAATTGAAGCAAAAAAACGAAATTATTTGTGCCTAATTAAAACAAAATAAATATTTATTCATAACAAAAAAGTAACAAAGTAAGTTACAAACAAAACAGGAACTCTTCTTAAAAATAAGTAATACTTGTCAGTCTATTTAGTAAAAGTAGTTAATTACCAATACAGATCGATCAGCATCGATTACTACACATATCCTCTCTTTAAATTTTATATATCTGAATTTCAACCAGTTTTTTACTAACAGGAAAGAAACAGCAACTAATTGGAAATGATTTATTCAATTCAGTAATGATAATAATGATGTCACCCGCAAGAATTATATGAAAGAAAGGAATTTAATTATTTATGCACGTAATATAAATTACAAGAATATGTAGAAATAAATAAAGTATACTTTGTTGCTATTGTCAATATTATGTGAACATATTCATCGTTGCTTTGTCGAGACCTCATCACACGTCAACAGAACTTTTCTTTTATTAGATTATACAGGACAGGATGCTCACTTTCTAGTAAAATCTCATCGTAACTTAATTGCTCTTGATTTACTTGCTGTGCTTGTTGTTGTTGTTGTAACTATTGCTCTTGTTGTAGCTGTTGATGCTGCTGCAAGATATATAAAGAAACAATGCATCATTCAATTATACAATATTTTCACTTATGAAATCTTTCTATTTAAAAATTTCTCTACCTTATTAAGAATCAAAGAAGCTGCCAACTTCCGAATTATTGGACCTTTTGCCATAATATTAACCCACTATTCGGTCAAGTTGTAATATAGAACTGCTGGACATCATTAGATTGAAAATGCAGATCATAAACGCACCGTTTTATTTTAAATCTGTTGACAGTCATTCACTTCACATACTATTACCATATTTAAATTATTTTCGAAACTTTTTATTTACTATTATAAAAACAAATTGTAATAATTACTGACTTGACTTCTAGTTTTTAGGTTAGCATACATCCCCGATAAATTATACTAAACTCAATAATCTCAATATAAAATAAAATTGGTTATTTGCTTACTTCACTCGTATTAATTATGCTACATTCATTTGGGTCATATGGAACACTAACGCCACCCCAACTTCTGCCATTTCTTGGACAAATTTTGTCAATTTTCCCGTATGAGTTCGTGCTCCTTATCTAGTCTCCCTGTCTACGACTTTTGTGTGGGGGGGATTATGTCATTGTCTGGCTCTCTGTCGACGCGTCGGGCCGCGCGCTCAGCCATTAACTCGAATTCCTCGTCTTCGTCGGGCAGCTGAGGCAGTCTACACTGCAGTTCCAGGCTATCGGCGAAAGCCTCGGCCTTTTC
>NW_019416496.1:1478979-1521911 GCF_000390285.2 Anoplophora glabripennis | reverse complement strand
CCTTAGCAAAGCGCATCCCAGGCTGCATAGCCGCACTACCCTACCCAACCATACCACACATAAACATGACACTACCCCCGGGGTTTACACAGACGAGCCGGCGAAGCAAGAAGAGCGCCAGAAGAAAGGGCCCTAGCCGGCGGGGCCCAGCCAGGACAAAAGGAGGTCCCACAAAGCGCCTACACCGGCCGCATTTGCGGTCGGGGTAGACGACGGATGGGGCCCACCTACGAAGGCTGTCCAGGCCTACACGAGATGAGGCAGGATAAAGAGGGATAATCCCCCTCGATCCCAAATCATTGAGGCCAATTTCTAGCCATAGAATAATGGCGCGGTCGTTGGTGGTTATTTTTAGGTTATGGAGTTGTTTAGAGTACATTAGGCAGTCACTTATACTGACTGTAAGAGTTTTACCTTGCAGTATGAGTCGCCCGCGCGCCATTATTTCATGGTTAGAAATTGGCCTCAATGATTTGGGATCGAGGGGGATTATCCCTCTTTTTCCTAGCTCATATCATAGAAAACAACCTACCATAAATTCATATTCAATATGGAGATTGTGCACAAATGTGCAGGATTCAAAATTAACTTTGCGCCGTATACACGTAAATTATAGTATTAGAACTGTAACTACTGTATTTTAATATTGAATTAATATTATTTGTTTTTTATTTATTATATTAATGGATTGTACATTTATGAATTGGAACAATTTGTATGGTTTAAAATAAAAATAAAATGAATTTTAAAGTACAGTATTAACGAAGTTCGTTCCTTTATAGAACTGGAACGCCTCAAGAGAGGCGCTGCTATAACGTGAATTAACGGGAATAGCGAGTTATCGATCTATAAAAACTTTCACTAATCCGTGATTCTAGATTTGTGCCGACCAAAGATCTTATAAACTAAGAAGGGCTCCATTTACGAGAAGAATTTAAAAAGTGAGAAAGATTTCAATAATAACATATATAACATATAATATAAAAATATATAGAGAAACTCTCTATATGCTTTTTTATTTGTGAAAAATTTGTGGGTTTTTGTATATTAGGTTTTTTGTAATTATATCTCTTGACAATTAAATATGTTGACGTTGATTGTATCAGTTAATGGGAAAAAACCACACAGCAAGCCATTATAAAACAGTTGAAATAGAAGAAAATAAATTTTGATGTTAATATCTTGAAAAAAATATTTTACATATACAGGATGTCTCTAAAAGATCTGTATAATTTTTCATCCAAGAAAACGTTTTTTATTTTTTCAGCTTTGACACCCTGTAGCTCCATTATCAATTTTTCGATCAAGGCTAGTTTTGTTAAAACGGCTTATTTTGATCCGTACTATATCTGGTGGAGAGTTGTACAGACCCTTTAGAGACACTTTATATATACATGCACATTGTTTGAAGGGATATTTTACTCAGATTTGAAAAATTTAAAAATAAGAGTATTCTGTTTAAAAAATATAATTTTTGTATTACAACTGCAAAATCTTTAGAAGGTTGAGGAAAAATGTACCTTTTTTTTAAACAAATCTAAATTTTTTTAACAAATAGAAGTGAGATAAATGTATATTCAGAAAATTTATGGCTCGTAACCGAAAAATCGGCCATTACTCTTCAATTTTGTCGGCTGAATATAACGATCGTTATACCAGATGTCCCATTTTAAAAAATACTCGTGAATATCTCTTAAGTTAAGGGCCTAATGAAAAAATTTTTCAAATAAAAGTTGTAGGGTTTTGAGGGGGACATCTAATAATGGCCTTGACCATGACCTTCAAGGTCAAGTTGATTTTTTCAAATGGAAACACATTTTTGACACCAGAAATGAAAGGAACAGAAAATTTTACATCCGATTATGACCTTGACCTTCAAGGGCATTTGAAGGTCATTTTAGTTTTTGGTTGCAAAGTTCATTTCCGTCTTGCCGAGTAGTGTACTCGAGGGTTTTCGAAGGCGCTGGCCGCGAATATGAAGTCAGAATTTGAAAATATTCAAATCCAATATGGCCGACCAATTTTAATATTCATATGGATTAACACTTTGAAAATGCTTCAACCTACGTTAAAACTCAAGGTCGAGCCGAGTATTCGACATATCGGACCCGCCGTATCAGATTTAACTATTACTAAATTCTGAGCTAGTCAGAGTTCAAAAACATTTGAATAAAAAATGCATGCCGCAAAGGGTTAATGGGTATTCTGGAAATATGAACAAGATTAAAGATTTGTCTGCAAAATACTAGAATGACCTTGAAAGGACTTGAAATTTAAGGTCATGATCAAGGTTATATCCGGAAGCAAAATTCTCTGCATTTTCTATTTCGGTCTGAAAGATCCCGGTTTCTATTTGAAAAATTAAGTTGACCTTGAAATGACCGTGAAGGTTAAAGTCAAGGTCAATGTCATAGATGGACGTGAATTGGCCCGCTCTTCTCATTTTTGGTTTCAAAAGTAGAATTTTGCCACAAAAACTAAAATGACCTTGAAGGGCATGAGCAAGGTCATAGTCGGATGTACAATTTTCTGCTCTTTTCATTTCTGGTGTCAAAAATATGTTTCTATTTGACAAAATCAACTTGACCTTGAAGGTCGTGGTCAAGGTCATCATTAGATTTTCATTTCATTTTTCAGAATTTTTTCATTAAGCCCTTAACTTCAGAGATAGTCACGTGTATTTTTTAAAATGGTAGACCCGGTATACTTAAACTTTTGGCAAGTTCATACGAGTTTCGTATAGTTTCAACGACAAAGTTTAGTGACCCTGAAAAGAAGCAACGCAAGGAATTATTATCGTTTATTGAACAATTATATGACTGGTTAATACAAAAGTATACGATATGAGGGAGACAAATATGAGATTCGGATATGATTCATTCATTTTAAAGTATAATAAGACAAAGTGGATATTACGCCTTGACCTTATCGATAATGATATGAATTAAATATTTCGAAACTTGTAAAATATACCAAAAATATTATTTTTACAATGTCATTGGTAACTAATTACAAAAGAATACGCCTACATAGAATATATTTATAAAACAATCGTTTATACAAAAAGTGTTGTAAAATTTTTGGTTTAATCCACGAACAAACGGAAACGGTACAAAAATAATTATATAACGGGAAGGGCCAAACAAACTCTACTCTACGCGGACTGTGCGGCAGAGGTTTTGTTCACGAATTAAACCGGCGCAGCAAAAAAACAGCCTTATTTATTCCTAAGTCTATGTTAATCCATTTTTTTTTATTAATATCCTGCATACTATTCATACAAATTAACATATGTATAACTAGAGTTCCTTAAGAGCTAGAGGTGCCTTGGCGGCAGTAAAAATATATCATTCAATGCCCGCCGAGAATAATTTCATTAAAAAGAACCCAAAGGTGTTTCGTTTCGAGGCGTCAGCTTTAATATCGGTGATGTTAGTTCGTAAAACTAATTATAATAATAAAAAAAACACCCACGGCAAAATCAAGAGTATATAAAAATAAAAAAAGACCGTAATAAATAATAGCAGTGGATATCACAGAGGAAGAGACGAGACGTTAGAGAATCGAAAGAGTGAAGCATTTTTGGTAGGAAACCGAAAAGTGGGTGACGTAATTTGGCATCGAGACGCTGGCCCGGAACGCAGAGGTTTGCTCGCTGTTCCGCTAAAATTCCTGGCTATCACCTAAATTATTTAAAATCAATATTAAGAGACCTCAGAGTGTGCATTGGCAGTTCTTCCGAAAATTATTGCTGAAAAAAGGTGAAGTGCAATTGTTAAGGAGGCACGTAGGGGGGTGGTTTCCTGTATGTCGGGGTGGGTTTTGGTCTGGGCTGCCTTCCGTTGTCCTGGGTCCTCGTGAACGGCGGCGGGGGCTGGTACGGTTCGGAATCGTCCGACAGCTTCACCGAACCACTCTTGCTGTACTCGGGCGGGGCCAACGGGGGCTTCTCGTCTTTCAGGATCACGGGCGCCTTCGTGCCGGGCTCCGGCTTCTCCTCCAGCTCCTCTTGGAAAATCACCGGAATACCTGGAAACGGGAATTATTAAGCCTTATTTCAAAGGAATATACCTTTTTTTATACAAGGTGTTAGTAGTTTGACTGCCTTAATTTTAAAAGACGATAGAATATATTAAAATAAACAAAAAAACATTATATGACATGGTGCCTAAACTCAACCATTTCCGAGAAAAAAATTATCAAAATCTCCAACAAAAGTTTGATTAATTAAGGAATATTGTCATAATTGCGTGCATAGAATACCATAAAATACAATGTTTATCCCTTTTTTCAACTTCATTATGCTTAATTCTAAAAAGCACAACACTATCTTCGTACTACAAAATCGATACATTTTATTTTATTTTTTTAAAGACTGGAAAACAATTGTCTTGAAATTTACTAAATGTTTCATTTTCATTTTTACATTTTTTCCGTAGGACAAGTCTGCCACGTGCACACGTGGTATGCACCAGCTGTGTAGTTTTGGGTTAAGCGCTGTTGTCTCATGCTCAGGTAATGGCATTCTTATACCCTGTATACTTATTCAAAAACCACACCAGCAATTTTTTTTTCAGAAATTTTAGATCCGCAGATGATATTGTGGCAAACACCTACTATGTGGATTGCAGACATCAAGCAATATACAGGGTGGACCAAAAGTACCGGAATGACAGGATATTTGAGAATATTCAAGGGGCAGAGTAAAGGAAGCACTAAGGGTTTAGGATTTTTCGATGGTGACCTTAAATTTGATCTGGACCATGACCTTCAAGATCATATCAAGGTCACGAGAATTTTTTAAATGGGACCCCATAACTTTGACCTCAGAAATGGAAATTGGAAAATTATATGTTCAGATATGACCTTAAAATTACCATGAAGGTCAAGATCAAGGTCAAATATCAAAAAGTTCCAAAATGGCCAAACAGTATTGAAATGGCAGAATATCGCGCCAGGAAAAAACAATAGTACTAGGATTTTTGATGGGCAGTAAACTGATGACCTTGGTTTTGACCCCTGCCCTGACCGTCAGTAGCATCATCAGAGATAAATCGGTTTTGAAAGTGATTCTGCTGACCAATAATAATAATCTTTAGCATAGCAGTATGCCAGACATAACGACAGGACCTGTAGGCCACAGGGTAGTAATTTCGCATATTATCACTAGTTAAAAAGTTTGTGTAGTGCAATTTGCTGCATTCACCAGTCCAAAGGGGATTCAATTGTATTCGAAAACACACTTGTGAAAAATTTTATTACAATCAATTATATAGTAAAAGCTGAAAATTCAACAACAAAGTTAGAATTACACTATCACAGTATTGGGCTTCGTTTTTGTCTATTATCGGAAATTCATGCAATGTCTCGTAAGCTTGTAAGAGTAGTGATAATTTGGATTTTAAACAATAAGTTACAAAATTTTGGAGTTTCAAATAGTACATATTTACAGTAGCGATGAAATTAAGAGGGCTCTATAGCACATAGCCAACCAGTAATATGTTTTTTTAGATTTTATTACAGTTTGTCTAAATATGAATTAATGCACAAATAACAGACTTTCCTCCATTCTAACCCAGATTTTCTATAATATAGACTTAGTTTGAAACTCAAATAACTTTTCGGTGATAAGAAATTTGTAATTTACGATGCCGCTTCTTTAGAAGTTACACATTTCTTTACAACAAAAAGTAATTTGAATTTCAAACAAAGTCCATTTTATAGAAAATCTGCCTTAAAATGGGGGAAAGTCTATTATTAGTGCATTAATTCATGTTTAAACTAACTGTATCTATAAAAATAAAATGAAATCTATAAAAACGTATTACTGGTTGGCTGTTTGCTATAGAACCCTCTTAATTTCATCATTACTGTAAATAGGTACTATTTGAAACACCGAAATTATTGTTTAAAATCCAAATTATCACTACTTTTATGAGACATTGCATGAATTTCTGATAAAAGACAAAAACGAAGCCCAATACTGTGATAATGTAATTAATTCTAAATTTGTTGTTGGATTTTCAGCTTTTAGTGTACAATTGAATATTATAAAATTTTTCACAAGTGTGTTTTAACATTTATAAAAATGTATTGCTGGTTGCCTATTTGCTGTAGAGCCCTCTTACTATAACAGTTTACAGGGAGTGTTACTAAAATGCTGTTACAGCATCACGATTGTATACCCAGCAGTTTTCTTTGTAATTTCATACTGCAGCTTGTAGGATTGTTTATGACAATAAAATGACTCAAAGAATAAGACACCGACTGAAAAATCAAAGTGGATAGGTTGGGAGATTTAGAACACTACAAGGTCTGAGAAGATTCAACAACTAACACCAAACATACTGCACAGCAAGTTGATGCATCTCGTAATAAAGTTGTAGAGTACTTTACGTGTAAAGTAATAATTTTTGAGGAAATATACGAAACAATAAAAATCGCAGTGGAAACAATTCGGAGAAACACTCTTTTCGAACGACATACACAGTGAATACTCCGAGTGATAGCTCGTGTGAATGAAAGCCATGGTGATAACTGCGAACGTTTTCTTGAGAATGGTTTAAAAAATCATTATAATACTCACCTTTATTTCCGTAACTCTGTCTCCCGTCCTCCTCCACGTTCATCTTCCCGGTCCGCCTCCTTCGGTATAGAACGCATGCGGCTATGGCGGCTAAGAGCAGCATAATCGTTATAATCACAGCAGGTACGATGAAGGTTATCAGGTATTCGTCGCTACTCGACGGTTGCGGCGTCTCTTCCACGGGCACGACCACCTCGGGACGTGGATCGCGCGTTATCTTTGGCTGACAGTTGTTTATCAGGTGCACTTTGATGGTGGACACGTGGAATTCGGGCTCCATCACGTTGTGCACCTTCTGGGAGATTGATTTGTCGTTCATGTTGCGGAGCATGGACTCGAGTCGGTTGATTTCCTCGTGTGGGCAGGTGTCGGTGGTCAGGGACTTGTTGAACCAAGTTACGATTGTCGAGTTGTACGATTGATTGAAGGAGTGGATGTGTATGTTGTTGGGGCTCGACTCACCGAATAAACGCTAGAAGAATTTGCTTCGTTTTCGATTCATTCGAAACTACCAAGTTTTACGGTCACTTACCACCAATTTCTCGACAAACTTCTTCTGCAAGACGGCGTTACTAACGAAATCCACGTCCGTGATGTTCATGCTGAACTCGACGTTGTACTTCTTTTTCAGTGGCGGGTACACGACGACTTCCAAGCTGTCAGTCGCAGGTAATCCACCGCTGTCCACGCAGACCAAGTGGTACTCGCTCCTGCCGGCGTGCCTGGGTATGCCGAAGAACTCGCGGTTCTTGCCATCAAACTGCAGCCAGTTGTTAGGAGGGATGGGTTGCCGGTCGCTGGTCAGTAATGATATGTTCAGCATTCTTGGGTCTACGTCCTCCGGGTCGTAGAAGGTATCCTGAAAGCGATCGAGACGAGAAATAGCGACGAACAATAAATAAAAACCACCCGTTTATATACTCACATCTTTAACCTTATAGACCAACAATTCACCAACGGTGGCATTGACGTGGTCCACCGGATTTCGTAGTATGGGCGAGAAATTAATGGGGGGCGTCACCGGGTGCACCGGCGGCGCGACGGGGGTTTGGGGTTGTTCGCACACCCCCAGCTCCCGATACAGCACCTTTTTCACCCTCAGTTCCGGCACTAGAGCCGTGTTCAATTCCCTCGATGGGTCGCCCCTGTCGTTGGCCGTTAAAGTCTGAAAAATCACAGAAATAAGCCATGATGTACTGCAAGGTCACCGCGCTGAACGAGAACCTAACCTAACATAACCTTATTGTTCAGGAAGAAAAATAACCTAAACTCAAGGTCGAAACAAGTAGGCAGTAAGTCATTCCCGACATGTAGATCCTTGTGGACTCGCATACGAACCATTTTTAACAATATTTATTGGAATAACTAAAATGTGAAAATAATACGTTTTCCTCACTCATACGCTTATGACGAGCACTGACGTCAGCCTCAGACGAAAAACAAAGCTAGAAATAGGCATTTGTAACAACAGAAATTTTAAATGCACACACGTGCGCAGGGTGATTATATCTTTGGAACACTGCGAAACGAACAGCACATTACAATTTCCATGCAGCGAACACATAAAACAATTTAATTAGATTAAAAAGTAGTAAAAATTGTGAATAACCTTATACAGTTGAGCAATTTCAGTCTTAGGACAATAGTCCGTGGGTATCGAATCGTTGGACCACGTGAAAATGACGGGCTCGTTGGTATAATTGATATGCCTGACGGTGATCTCGGACATGTTCGTGTTGTAAATCCTGCCCAGGGCCCTCAGCACCTTGAGGGACCAATCTACGTAATGTGGGAATTCCTGGTGCTTCTCGATCCTGATCAGTAGGGAGAACTCGTGATTGACGACCAGGTCCAGCTTGTGCTGCTGGACTTGGATGTTCAGTTTTTCCTTCTCGGACGCCCCTTCGCTGTCGTACGCCCTCACCCAGAACACCCACTTGGAAACGTCCTCCTCCAGGGGCCTGCAAAGCTCTTTTTCTTGAAAAAGATGCTTGGGGGGAACATTACATGGATTTTTCGGTAACAAAAATGTAGTTTATCGGACTTTGGGAGGTTTGAGATAATCGATAATCGATTAAAAAATAAATATAAAAAAATGCTTGGTCAAGATAATATTTTGTGATCACGCAGCAGACATTAATGACAGTTGTACGCGGGAGCGCAAATGGCTCCATCTGTTATGCTGTCACGACAAATGAATCAAAACTAACCAAACTAACTAAAAATAACACTAAACACTAAAACATAATTTATTATTAAAAAAAATAGAAATAAAAACCGTATAAAATGTTTTGTACAGAAAAAATTAACTCCCAGTCGTATTTATTCTACTACCGAAAGTTTTGTGAAAATCAACCCTTAACCTTAGAAAATCTACCCTTTCTGAATGGATACGGCTTTTCGACCCCTTAAAGGGCTGCAGTCCCTGAAGAAACATTTTACATGTACATCGTACTATAATACAAACTTCATTTGTTATTTTGATCAGTGCGTCTCCCGAGGTCTGGTACACAATTTTATTAAAACTCCCTATCTATTTATAAAAAAAAATAACTTACAGTCCATAAACTTCCCGCCTCGCAGCGTTGAAATTCAGCCAAGTGTTGTTCGTGACGGTCTTGTTATTCGAGTCCAGCAACTCGTACGTCAAATTATACTCGTCCTCAAAGTCCTTGAACGTGTTGTGCGGAATGACAAATCTGAAGATCTTCCCGGCTATTACGGACATCTGCTTCAGTCTGTTCTCGATGAACGGCCTGAAGTTCTCGTGGTGTTCGATGCCCTCCGTAATTTCCCGTACGGTCGTGGTGGTGCTTGGTGTTGTCGAAACCTGCCGAACGGTGGTCACTTTCACCGGTACGGTCTCTTCTTCGGTTGTGGGTGCTTCCGTTGTGGTGGTAGTCGTTGACGATAGCGGTGTTGTCACTACGGTGGCGACGGTGGAGGTTTGCGTCGTCTGCTGGGACATCGTGGCGACGAACGTCGACTGAGGAGGTTCCGTTTCCGTGGTGTAAAAGATCTGCGGATTTGAAAGTAATATCAGCACTGGGAGCTCATGTAACTGTACTTAATTATTGAGCAGACAAATTACGTAATACTAGTCTCTAAAAATGCTTAAGAGTTGAACGACCTTTGCCTGTAATGAATTCATTGTTGGGTGGAGGCTCGTGTGTTGTTCTTTGGAAAAGGTTTATCGGATTCCGATAAATTTTAGATATTTTTCAAAATCATTTCGTTTTCAATAAAATTTTTTACTATTTTCTTAAATCACTGTGTTTAATCTGTTAATCTCAGTGTTAGTAACCTCCAACATTGATCTACACAACAATCCATCTGTTTTATCGTTCTATTTACGTCAAGTTACACGTTGGGAAATCATAGAAACAATATGAAATACGAAAAAAAGCGAAATGAGAAAAGTATCGTTGGGAACCTACATTTAATCTCGTTCTTTCTTTCTTTCTTTCTTTCTTATATATTAAAATTTGATAGCTCCGTCCGCGTCGCACACTCGCCTCGAAAAAGCGCCGATTTGCCGGACAGATGGTACTCCCCACGGGCCGCGCAGTGGCACCCGAGGGGGCCCGGAGGGCCCCGTCGTCCTCGGTGTCTTGCTTAGGGGTATTTCGGTGGAGGTTCTTCCGCGCCTTCCTACCTAAATTCCAGTTTTCCCGGAGCCCCTCGGGGGGCGCGGCCTATTTTTCGTGTGGAACGCACGCAGACCGAGTCCGACACGCCTTACCGATGAAATCTGACGATCGCCTCGAATTGCGGGTGGGTACGACTTTTTTATTTTTTATTTCCCCTATTTTCTATGAAATTTTATTAAAAACTGTGCCGAAAATATTCATATTTATCGACTGGGTGCCTATTTCGAGCTTTTTCTATAGAACTTTCCGCGAAATCGAATGCGGGATTTGAAATGCGGCCGTAAATACGTTAAAATGCACTCTCTCGCCGGGCTGGAGATTTCTGCAACGTATTTTTCCCGTATTCTACTTATTTTTGCATTTTCCAGGGTCTCATCGACAACAGACATCCATTTCACAAGCCGTAAAGCTTGAAGCTTCGGGATACGCCCACCCGGAGAAAATTCGAATGTCGTTAGAAACGTCAGATTAATTGTCAAAATAATTTTACGCCAAACGCGAACGACGTCTGCGGGGTCGCGGCGAACCGTTATTATATTTTACTAGGTCTTTTTTTAACCTTAATACATTGCTACGCCACGACATATGCAGGTATTTCTTATTATTATGTTAGGTTGTTATTTACACTTTCGTAGCTCTACCGCTTGACATGCCTACGATACCTGTCCCCCGAATTAACGTAAGTACTTGCCCTCTAAAACTGCATAATTTTAAACCAATCCATAGTACCTAAACCCTTGAACCATTGTATTAGTACATTTGCTTCGTTAGTTACTATATTGCATTCGTATTACTTACTCTCCAAAGGTCAAAAGTTTCGAATCATAGAAATAAATTGGGGCTAAACTACTCTTTCAAGTCATGGTATGTCGTTATTTATGTTTTATCTCATTGTGGATCTTTTGCGAGACGACTTTGTGTTAGAAAAATGCAAATTTAACATTACAAAAATTGTTGATTACTTGTATTCCTAAGGTCGGTGGTTCAATCTCAGACGAGGTAACCTAGATTTTTTTTACTTACTGCCATAATTTAATTTAATTTACGGATTCATCTTTTTAAACCTTTCTATAACAAAAAAAAAAAAATAGAAATTTTCAAATAGGTTTCTATATACAGGGTGTCTAAAAAATTGCGTTGAAACTCAATTGGTCCAGAGGCTCCTATATATTTCAGTTTATTGATTGCAATATTTTTATGAAAAATCTTATATCATAATAATCATATGCTTTTTGCAAAGGTATATACCGAATGTTTCATAAAAATGACACAGGTGAACTTTGATTTTACTTATCTTCACTTTTCCAAATTTTTTATTAAAATCGTTTAATGAAAAATTATATAGTTACTAACCAAAGGTTAGTAACTATATATCCATATACTGCATGTTCTACATAATTGACCCAAGTCAGAATTATCGGTCTAGAGGCACAAGGTCCAGATTTTCTCTGATTAATTTTGTTAATTTTTCCTGAAATCTTTTGAAGAAAACTTGTATATTTACTGACCAGTCATTTTTTTGAAAATTCATATACTAGATGTTCCTCAGAATTGACCCAGGTACGAATTACGGGCAATTTTTTTTCTTTTCTCTTTTAACTTTGTCTTTATTTACTAACGTCTTTTAATTAAAATTTGTATAATTTTTAACCAGATGTCTTTTTGAATCTTTATACTGGATGTTCCACAATACTGATGCAGATAAAAATGACGAACAGAACGAAACTTTCCTTATTGTTTTGTACTGAAGTCTGCAATATTTTTATGAAATTAAAAAAATGTTATATCTACTAACCAGCGAGGAAAGCACAGCGGAGCGGTGCTCGGGCCGTGCGCAGCGCGGTTCGGGGGCCGAAGGCCCGAGAGAAAGGTCAAACTCCGCGTCAGAGAAGTTTGCCTGCCTTTCTAGTCATTAATTTAAATGTTGAAATATTACGAACCTCTGGTTCCGTCTCCACAATAATCTGCGACGTCGTGGGCTGTTCCGTTGTAGTCGTCGTACTCGTGGTAGTAGACGTCGTGCTCATCGTGGTAGTTGACGTGGCTGGTACTGTTATCGGAATATTCTCCTCTACAGCTTCTCCGACAGTGCTCTTAGTCGTTGCACTACTCTCCGTCGTAACGCTTTCCGTAACTTCGACCTTGGGCTCGGTGGTGTGTTTCTTGGAGAACACAGGTATTATCGTTGCGCTTTCTGCCGGATCTTCAGCGTTGTCCTCTTCATCATCGTAGTTGTCATAATTGTAGTCTTCGTAATCGATGACTTGCTTCTGTTTGTTGGATATCACCTTCGGATCTTCCACCGTCGCCGTTGTCGGGGCAGTGGTTGTTGTTGTAGTGGTGGAGGTGGTGGTGGGAGTCGTTGAAGGTTGTGTAGCCTTTTCCGTTGTCGTTGTGGAAGAGGTAGTGGAAGGGGGATCCGTAAAGGACATGGTTTCCTCCGTTTCGGGAATACGGTGTGTTGTTTGGTGGTGTTCCCGCAACACCTACAAGACGCAAAAATAGCTTTTAACTAAAATGTATAGAGAGCCAGGATGATCGAAAGTGATGCTCGTTTGTTGTTAGCTGAGAAATCTGTCAATATAAGGTAGTTTTGATGGTTTTTATAATCTTTATGCGTGACGTCACCATCGACTTTACCGGAGTTCTATGCAGAGAAATGTACTTACAGATATACTAGGGTTAACTTCGCCGTGGTGGTGGCGATGCGGATGCACCGTACTTGCGGTTGTTGTAGTTTTGACGGTCGTGGTGGTGGGAGCCGGGAGTGTTACGGTCGCCTTTGGAGACGGTGGGATCACTTCCAGTGGTCCTAAATCGTCGGCTTCCTCATAATCTTCGTAATCATACTCGTCTTCGCCGTCGTAATCTCCGCTACCTAATATTTAAATATTTGTAGTAATTGCCGAGTTCGAATCATACTTTCCATAAATCTAATTGGTGACAAAGAACGGGGACAATCTGAGTAGATCGTGTGCAAGGAATTAGAATTTGGGCCGTTTCAAATTATCTTATTATTAAACTGATAGAAAAATTTTTTTAATGTTTTTTGAACATTGAAATCGAATTAGAAAATTTCAAAAAGTTAAGAGCTAAGAGCTAAGAGCAATAATATGTAAGAAATTTAAATTTGGCTTTGGACTGTTCCTGGAACAAACGATTTTGATGTAAATGAAAAAAATTTGAAAACAGCGACCCTCACCGGCTCTTTTTTTTCGAGCGATAACTTCGTTCATCGCCTCTTCTAGGATTTATCCTGTGTGCGGCGGCAAAATAGAAAGCATTTGGGAAGAAACGACTCTCATTCGACGTTATATCCCGTATCTAAAATAGTTCCTCTAAACCCGTTTTTTTTTTAACATTTTGTTACGTGCGATACAAAATGTTATAGAATTCTTCCAAACGTTTGCTTAAACCGTCACTTTTACCTGATTTGTGCAAATTTTAACAAGTATCTTAGTTCAGCAAATAGAATTAGATTAATTTCCTCGTCGCAACTAACGGACTGCCGATACTCTACGAACTAAAGCAAAACTTAATTCGATTACTGAAGAGTAGATTAAATGATGGTGACATGTACTTTCTGTTTTTGGAGCTGCTGTTGTGGTACTAGTGGTGGTCTTCACGGGAAGGGCAGCCGTCGGTTTCGAAGCGGGAGGCGTTCCTTGTGCCGGTCCGTTGTCCTTCGCTTCGTAATCCTCGTCGTAATCATAATATTCTTCTTCGTCATCATAATCTCCACTACCTAATATTTAAGAACTCTATACATCTAGACAAACACTACAAGTTTTCATGTGCCTAACTACATAAGCTCTATATTTTATACAATGCCAAAATCTAAAAATCGAACAAGTCTGAAGCGAAGTTGAGGAAAACTCGTTACCGCATATAATATAAAGCCTCACGCTTGACGTGTCATCCCTTGGTGACGTCACTACCAGTGGTTTAGCGTTGTTTTTAATCGTTTTAAAAAAAAATGTATTCTAAAATGTTCAAGGTCTGTTTAAAGGGACCAAATAAATGACGTGGACCGCAAAGCTTTGAGACTTTATAACGTGGGCAGTATTCATTTCGTTAATTTTTTTGTCGGTTATCTATTATACCAGTTCTATTCACAAAATTTCGATTCAAACTCGCTATTTAAAACTTCTCCACCATGCCCTTATAGTATATTGTCTGTAAATAATATGAAACTTACCATAATCGTCTATTGTAGAGCTCGCTTGCCTTTTCTCTCTAAGCACCGGCTTGCTTTCAGTCTTTACTCGCCATCCGATAAGCGGAAGGCGCAGTACTTCCGCTATGGTGCCGTCCCTAGCTTGTTGCTTGAGCTGGTGCACCAACGGCGTGGTGGACGGCCACAGACGACCATCGCAACCCACAGGGACTTGCACCAGTGAGGATACTTTAGACGTTTTCGAATGCAGATTTCCTGGACCGGCGAGAAGCACGGAACTGTCAGTAATGTCATCTTTCTCCAGTTGAGGTTTTAATGTGAAGGCACTCTGTAAAGAAAATTTAACGTTTTTAAAAATGTGGTTCATTGAAGTTATCGAAAAGCTTACATATGGCAAGCCGAAGAACTTGGCTATATTATTCACGGCTATGATCCTTTGCTTAGGCTTAATGGCACGTATGTTTTTGTCGAGAACCAACGTCAAAACAGTGTGGTCCTCGTTGGCTGGACACTTCCCCATGGTCGATGAGTCCTCGTTGGATTCGATCACATCGATTTTCAGTTCTTCAGTCGCGCTTTTGTCCCCTATCGATCTGATGCCTAAGTGTACAGTGCCTACATCTTCGGCGAGTGGTATACCCCAGAAAACTCCGCCTTTCCTGTCAAATAGGAGCCATGACGGGATGCCCTTGCCATTATGCCTCTTCACCTGAAAACAAATTGAATTTAGGTCCGTATAAAACCATTTGAAATTTGCATTCTTGCTAGGAATACTTTTATGTTAATTAATATTGTTTGGAAATAGAAGAAGTTAGAACCAATTAAAATTTCAGTTTCGTGAATGAGATATAACCTACAAAGTGTTTTAGATCTTAATTGTCATCGCGACTCAATGCCTACTAGCAGAAAGCATTGCTTTGTACCTACTGGTCAGTATCGCCAACTGCAGTAATTCCCCTACCTGCAGGGAGGTTTTCTTTCTTTCCACAGCAAACAGAACAAATTCACATTTACCTAAGTAGTCAAAATGTGACGCTTTTCCATTTTTTGATAAAGCACGTAGTTTTTACTAGCTCTTTTTCTTTTATACAAAAACCATAAACTGTATATATAAAAATCATTAAACCTCGATTTAAAAATTGTGCAAAAATGACGCCAGATTCCATCTACTGCCGAATACAGCCAATACAGGGTGCGTCCCGCGATTAACTTCAGTAGAATTTCAGTAAAACGCACTAAATATTTTTGTTAAGAGTAGTTGGCAACCTGCTAGGGAAATCTGTGAACATACCTTAGTGAAGAATGTATTTGAATACACATCAACAACTGTTGATGTGCGGTCTATCAGTCGACGAAGACGAGGAATTCGAGATAGTGGCTGAGCGCGCGGCCCGACGCGTCGACAGAGAGCCAGACAATGACATAATCCCCCCCGCAACACCTGACGAACTAAGACTGACAATACGCAGACTTAAAAACAGAAAAGCCCCCGGACCCGACAATATACATAACACGACACTTAAACGACTACCACACAAGGGCCTCATGGCCCTACTAAACATAACAAACGCGACACTCAGACTAAGACACTTCCCTACCCGCTGGAAAACAGCAAACATAATCCTTATCCCAAAACCCAACAAAGATCACACCATCCCATCCAACTACCGGCCCATTAGCCTGCTCCCGGCTATGAGCAAAGTGGTAGAAAAAATTATCCTAACCCGTCTAAGAACCCACTCCCAAGAACTGCAAGTCATTCCAGACGAGCAGTTCGCCTTCCGACCCAATCACTCCACTGAACTCCAAATCCTTCGCCTTACCGAGCACATCACGGCGGCCTTCAACAGGGGACAGTACACTGGTGCTGTCTTCCTGGACGTCGCAAAGGCCTTCGATACGGTTTGGCATGAAGGCCTACTGATGAAAATGCTCACCAACCAATATCCCATATCCTTTACCAAACTCATAAAATCCTACCTACACCACCGAAAATTCCGCATCCAAATCCAAGATTCCCTTTCCACCACCCGTCCCATGGAGGCCGGTGTCCCCCAGGGCACCGTCCTGTCCCCACACCTATACACCATTTACAACTCCGACATCCCACATCCCCCCAACACCAACATATACTTATACGCCGACGACCTGACAATCACATCCCAATCCGTAGATCCTAGATATTCCGTCTACCTCCTCCAAAGCTCCTTAGACCAACTTGAAACCTGGTGCAACAGGTGGAAAGTCAAAATTAATCCCAACAAAAGTTCGGCTATCCTTTTTACCAAACGAAAAATCCCACAAAACCTCGACAGACTGACACTATCCCAGGAACCCATCTCCTGGAATCGACAAACACGATACCTGGGCGTGACGATGGACCAGCGTCTCACGTGGAAACCGCACATCGTGGAGACGGTGGCGCGAGCGAAGACCACCAGGGCTAGGCTCTATCCCTTACTCAAAGGTGGAAACACCCTCAGTTTAAGGAATAAGCGAACGCTTATCAAGGTGGTACTTCAACCGCAGCTAACCTACGCCTCCACGGCGTGGGGTCACGCGGCAAAAAGCCACTTAAAGTCATTACAGGCTGTGGAAAACATAGCCCTCCGCACGGCCACCGACGCGCCCTGGTACGTAAGAAACACTGACATATTACGAGACTTACAATACACAAACGCTACACAGACAATAAGACAAAACGCGGAGAAACGATTTGACGTAGCCGCTAGACATGACAATCCCCTCCTCAGGCAAGCCGTTGACTACGTACCCGACGTGACCGACAAACACAAAAGACCTAGACACCAACTTTTTGACCCTGGGTGACCACCCCAATGACCCCCCCCCTGCCCGCTAACCTTTTCTGTTTCAGAGACAGCCAGGATCAAGAAACGAAGACAACGACACACACACACACACACACACACACCCCCCATACCCTCCTTAACCCTCCCCTCCCGCGCTAGCCTAAGGGCCACCTTAGCAAAGCGCATCCCAGGCTGCATAGCCGCACTACCCTACCCAACCATACCACACATAAACATGACACTACCCCCGGGGTTTACACAGACGAGCCGGCGAAGCAAGAAGAGCGCCAGAAGAAAGGGCCCTAGCCGGCGGGGCCCAGCCAGGACAAAAGGAGGTCCCACAAAGCGCCTACACCGGCCGCATTTGCGGTCGGGGTAGACGACGGATGGGGCCCACCTACGAAGGCTGTCCAGGCCTACACGAGATGAGGCAGGATAAAGAGGGATAATCCCCCTCGATCCCAAATCATTGAGGCCAATTTCTAGCCATGGAATAATGGCGCGGTCTATCAGTGAGGTTAGTTATGTAACAAATTTCGAATTTTCGGAACAATCATGTACGTTTCTCTATAGCAAGGCCGCCAACGCCTCTTAAAAAAAATTTTAGTTCGTTTTCGTTTTACTAAAATTCTACTGAAGTAAATTATGGACACACAATCAATGAAAGACAAAGCGATGTTGTCAGTTGTCAAGTCCGAAATATGAGTGACGCTATTCTGTGAGGTTAATGATTAATTGTTATGAGTGGCACATCAACATATGCGAATTTAGAAAAAGATGTGATATGTAGACCAGTTTGTCTAAGTTTGCGTCGTAATATTTTCATCTAGAATACTTTAAAAATAATTTAAATGAATGAGTTGTATTTATCTCCAATGATAACCCATGACCAGACAAATATGCACTATTTCAGGAAAATTTTTATTGTGCGTGTTTATATTTAGTATGAATATATGTATTTATTAATTACCAGATTGTTGCTCAATTTCTTGCAACGAATTGACAAATATTGGCTTGTACAATACTGTGCAGTCACTGCAGATTTTATGCTATCTGCAAAAAATATTAAAACCGTTTATAATTCTGGTTTAGGCCGACTGTTAGTGCTATCAATAATTAATAGAATAGAATATAGCTCAAGAATAATAACAACAGATTTTAGATTTGCTCAAAACCACTCGTAAAAAATGTTTTTAATATATTTTAATTTGTAAATAAATTAAAGGTGTATTTATATAGTCCTACCTCCAAGTTTTCTACCTTCCCCTCGAACGCATCCTTGGGTATCGCCAGGTGGAAGGTCTTCCCCACCTGAGCGATGATCTCCCTGTCGTTCCACTTCCTCAACTGGCCCCCTTCCAACTCCACCTCCAGGTCGTCGGATATGTCGAAGCCGAAGTCCTCCTCGTGATTGGAGGAAACCAGGGAGGCTAACGTCAAGGCCGCCAGCAGCACTACGACGGTCAAATTCGAGGACATCCTAGTGGTTGGTGTGAAAGGGTCACGCTCTCATGTCTCCTTGAAAGAAAAATAAATATGAACCACCGATTTCTACGAGAAATATGAGTAAAAATATAAAAATGGTAACAGACATTTATTTTCAAATATACATGGCTGATAGCGAACACTCTGTACATAAGAAGAGTTTAATAGTTTAAAAGAGGAAGAATTAAAGTCAATTAAAATATAAAAATTCAAATCAAAACTTCAGTTCTCCAACTCGTAATAAAGAAAACAAATATCTTGTTTAAAAGCCAAGAAGTCGTCAATCAACCTTATCGCAATCAAAAGCTGCGCACGTATATAAGTTGTTTAATTTTCTGTATGTCAATAGGGAACTTATCAATTACAAGATAATTTTATTTGTTAATTCTATACGATCATGGTGAGAATGTCAAACAAACTGTGGATAGTATTGTTTCTAGGAAAATACATGTATAAATCTAGAATCCGTCACATCATTGACTGTTGATAGAATCCCTTCAATTTGAATCGTTTAACTTTTAATAGTATCTATTTTCAGTGTTATAAAATACGTTTTTCGAAAACTGTCATCAAAGGTCGACATTTTCGTTAAATTTTCATTTGAAAAAGTGAGTCTTTCTTGTCACCTAGTTGCAAAATATTTTTATGTTCTAGAACGGCAAAGTATTTTTCGTTCTAGAACATAAACCAAATGTCAAAATAATTTGTTATTTTTTCGAAATTTATTTATGATTTTATTAATTACACAATATCTATTTTAAGTAACATAACATTTCAATACAAAACAGTAACTATTATAAACAGGACGATTACAGTTTATTTTGCACTACATGTAAATTGAAAGTGCCAATGAGTTAAATTTATGTCAGATCAAGTGCTGTCAGTTATCGTAGCTTTTAGTTCTGTGTGTTCAATGAGGCTGCTGCTGTAGTTGGTTTATTGGCAAGTTCCGTTAGGCTCTTCTGAAGATGGTAACAATTTATTTGCCATTGAAATTTTATTTTGTATATTATCTTGTATATATGTCTCCGCTACCGTACAGAACACCACCCCCATGTCGTTTAACGGTGGTAATATCGGCCCCTGCGTCAGCTAACAGAGTTCGAAATATGTAGTAGTATCGCTTCTGACACTTTTTGAATTTTCTTCGAAGTACACCACTAATCTCGTACTGTCTCGACGATTTTTTGGGAGATTAATTGTGAAACAGCACTTTGTGCCGCTTCCAATACTTCCCCTGGTAAATGCTCGTCTTCACTTTCCGAGCTCATTTTGAATTAAACACTTAGAATATGAATTACAATATATAATAATTCTGACACTACATTTTCAGACAACTAATTTTCTATTGTTTATTAGATTGCTATCGTTATGATAGTCATCGCGGCTAAACCGTCTTGATTCAAATACGGCTCGAACGATTTCAAATATAAATTAAATTGTTGTATATAAACACAATCGTCTTATTTTATTGTAGTGTTCGAGTTCGAAAAAATATTTTTTCTTGAACGCAAAAATAATTATTTGCAGTGCATATCAGTTACTTTATTTTTAAAATTCAAAAGGAATATGTGTTTCCATAAACTGATTAACTAAGTTTTACTTAATGCAATTTAACAAACTTATTAACCAATTAAATTATCGATAGTTTTGGTAAATAAAACTGGATCGTTACACGTCCTGTCATTGTCATTGATCTTCTCGATGATCGATCGCACTAAATGACGTTTAAAACATTTATGTTGGTCGCCAATTCCTAATATTTTACTACATGATTTTATAAGGTTACACATTACTTCTACATTTTTAAAAAAATATATGCAGTTGGCTTACTGTGATTTTTTTAGAAGCGATTTCAGTAAAAAACACTTTTGCTTACGTAGTTCTATTCAAGATCACTTACAACCACTATATTTTAAATGTCGTTAATTT
This sequence comes from Anoplophora glabripennis, assembly GCF_000390285.2. Lineage (NCBI taxonomy): Eukaryota > Metazoa > Arthropoda > Insecta > Coleoptera > Cerambycidae > Anoplophora > Anoplophora glabripennis. The sequence continues at coordinate 1,501,271 of NW_019416496.1, read as the reverse complement.
ATAACTTAAATGTTTTTTTAATCTACGTCATACAAACATATTTTTACAAGGATGTAGTATAATACCTGTAATTATAGAAAATATGTAATTATTTTACAATAACATGCATATTTACACAAAATTATATGTCTAGGTAAATAAAATGCAGTAAATTTCCAACATCTATTTCCATATTGTACTTGAGGTTTAAAATTTCTGCCCTTAATAAAATGTTTTTTGTAATTGATGCTCACACACATAACTTGCATAAAATTTGTTACATAAGTATGCAGCAATTAAGTAGCCTTTTGCAAGAAGAGCGCCAGAAGAAAGGGCCCTAGCCGGCGGGGCCCAGCCAGGACAAAAGGAGAAACTGAGAACACACTTCGACATTCGAATATAATGCTTTTTAAAACTACATAGTTTATGCGATAGCAACTTTGACATTGTGAGCAGTTAGGAGAAAGAATAAATAATGCTTCAAACAGACTCAAACAACAGTAAATTTCGAACAAATCACATTTTCGTTACTAAAAAGATGTCGGGCCTGTGTTCATGGAAATGGAGGTGTTTTTGAGTATTTACTCAAATAAAAGCTTTAAAATGATGACTAATGTTCTTAAGTTTTTTGAGAGAGGTAATTTGTAGAAAATTGAAAGACGAATCCGAAAATATCATGATTGTTAGCGGAAAACAGTGGCGTACTATTTTATTTAGAAAAATATGCCACCAATGGAGGTTTCAAATGATAAGAAATCTTTATGAATCACCCTGTATATTAAAAGCAAATTCAAATAAATTCTTATTAAATGAAGTCATATAATGCTGGTTGGTATCGAATATGGAGGTATGTTAAAGAAATTTAATCTCTAGGTAATTAATTAAATACCTATTATTAATGAAATAAAATATAGCTGACATTGGAATCATTGAATAATGTAAATATTCCAAGGAATATCCGTTACCCTGGCTTTATCATCACTTTTGACAAAGTCCACGTAATTAGCCAGAAAAGACGAGATCTTCTGTTTCCGCAATTTCAGAAATGTTTTTTCAAGTCGTTTCCTTCCTTATTTTTAAGTTTCTATTTGCCTGTGTAAGATGCTTGCTTGTATTCCTAAATTTTTGGCTTCAAAGAACACTGACCTCATTTGATAAAATTAAAAAATATATAATTTATTTGAAGCACCTTAATACCTTTGTTTTTAAAATAATTTTTGGTTGCTCCTAAAGGACTTGCATACTTATTTAATTGTCAAATCCAAAATACCCTAAACACAGACAAACTTCACACATTCTTGTTATATCTTTTCCTAGAGTTTACTAAAATATATTTTATTCTAAATAATGCAACAAATTAATTGCAGCCAAAAAACACTGCTATTTCGGCGGCTTCTATTTTTACACAAGAAAAACACCGCGTGAAAATTAGCAATTGCGACAATTCCGTTCAAGGTCAGCTCTAATTCAAAATTACCTGCACACAACTGACGAGCACCGTACGGTTTCACTTTCCCTCGACCGCTTTGGATATGGATGCGCCTACCTGCCGAACCCCAGCTTCTAAATTTGCATCAAATGACTAAACAGACAGGCAGTACGTGGTCACAATAACATTAACTCGATAAGAGGTTGTTTTTCTGCGCTCGGTCAGATATGCAGTCCGCAAACAACGCCGAAGAACTGACTGTTTGGGGGAATTTCTTATAGGCATAGAATTAGAGCCGTGAGTAATCTGCCCCGCGATAATAATTACGAGAATAACCAAATTGTATACAAATAAATGGTTCGGTTTTGATAAGGGAGTTATTAGATTACCCGCATACGTTTGTTTGTGCTGACTGGTGATGTTTAAAAATAGGTATATGTCAGATGCTGTGTGTGCATTGCGGTTTCCTGTATATGCAAATGTCTGGCAAATGCATTGTCGTTAAAATCAGTGGCGCAATGTACCGGTCAAATTAGTCATAAAAATTGTGGTCAAATAACGAAAATCTAGAGCTAAATTTTGGTGGAGACCTTGGGTACACCATTAGAAATAAAATTAAAGCACATACGGTGCTAAAAAAGTTATTCGGGGTCAAAATTTGAGGTTTTTCGGATTTTTTTAGAAAATGGTAAGTTTTATCAAACAGGTAGCCCTGACAAAAATTATAGATCTTAAAATTATCTACAAAAATGGTTCATATACTTTTTTTTTCTAAGAATCACCATTCCTGAGATATCGCGATTCTAATAGTTGAAGGAGTCACGTTCTACATGATAATATGCACAGGCATTTAATACAAGTAAAAATGCCTATTTGTGTCTCTTATATGTATATTCTGAGAATATATACTCAAAAGTAACCCAGTCCCTTAGTCAATCCCCTCTACCCGCATGGCCTTGAATAACATCTGGCTATTCTATTGTAAAAAATACACGAAACAAGAAACAGGTAACAACTATCTTGTCTTCCTCCAACATCTGCTAATCAACATTTGTATCGAGTATAGTATCAAATTTAGACATGGCTAGGCAATCAACTGAACCCAGAAGACTGCGGTTTGAAATCAGATAATACTTTGGAACCGATTCAAACTTTACTCCCACCTGCTCCGGCAAAACTCCTAAACACTATTTTTTGCAATTGCAAAAAAGGTTGTGGTACTAAATGTGGCTGTAGAAGAGTAGGGATACTGTGTTCTCCAGCGTGTACTAATTGCCAAAGCCAGTCTTGCTCAAATGTCCAATTGAATACAACAGACGAAGATTCATATGATTTCGATGAAGAGACAGCTGATTCATCTTCATTTGAACAATTTATGAACATCTAGCAAGAAGAAGAGGAAGAAGAAGAAATCGAAGAAGACATGACTGTTGCAGTCGACTTTGAAGAGTATGAATCAGATTAAAATATCAAAAGAAATCAAAACTACAGTTAAAGTCAATAACCAATATCAATAATCATCATGCAGTTAAAAGAGTATTGTCCCTGAAAATTCCGTCATAACAGTTCGTGGAGTAGGCCTACCGGGGAAAGCACGTTAAAAAAAAACTCGTCAAAGTACACTACCTCATAGGTGGTGTGGAAATGTGTGCATATCATAGAACATGACTCCTTCAACTATTAGAATCGCGATATCTCAGGAATGGTGATTCTTAGAAAAAAAAAGTATAAGGACCATTTTTGTAGATAATTTTAAGATCTATAATTTTTGTCAGGGCTACTTTTTTGATAAAACTTACCGTTTTCGAAAAAAATCCAAAAAACCTCAAATTTTGACTTTTGACCCCGAATAACTTTTTTAGCACACATGNATTTATCGAAAAATGTTGCGCAATAAATCGGTCTTCTCAGTAACTATTTTTAAATACTATAAAGTACGTCTGTAGCGAAAGTTTTGAGGTTTTTGTACAATAAGAATAGTAAATAAGAATAAAGATTTTGCGTTTAATTGGACGAAACTGTTTCTGTCACAGGTTTCAAAGATTTACTTAATCAAAAACCGGCTTGGCGCTACTTCCATTATTCTTTCTGGAACTACATAAATAACCTCTAATATCTTATAAATATATTAATAATACAATATTTATTATGCATTTTTATATAAATACTTAGTATTTGTAGTAGGTATTTGTATAATGTTCACAAAAAAAATCAACAATGGAAAACACAAGTGTATAAGTGTTTCTAGAGGATACAAACGTATTTATTACATACCTAAATTACTCAGGGTTGTTTTGTTGCTTTCAAAATAAGTGATTTTTCAAATAAAAAATATATAAAAAAAAACAAATCAAAGTAGAGACTAACAGACTATTAATTTTAGATCTGCACATCAGAATTACGAGGACATTATTATTTTCTTAGGCGTCTTCACACTAGTGTTCTCACACTGGAAAACAAAACAATATTTGTAATTTTTTTCTGTTCTGTGTCTTCCTTATTGCTAACAAAATTCCTTAACGTACTCAATCGAAACTTAACAGGCAACTAAAACCCAACTACACGACTGACTGACAACACACGCAAGCATGTGGCATCGGTTTCCCATGCGGTGACGTCACACCCGCCGGATTCAGCGGATACTCAACGCGCCAGTTTATGATTTTTTTTGGATGACTTGTAGGCGATATAATCTTTTGCAGAGAACCTTAAAATTTCAATATGTTTCCGTTAAGCAAATAAAAAAAAATCGCTGAAAGAGCCCATTGTCCCAGGGTCAGACAAAAGACGCTCGGGAATTCGCTCTTTTTGCATTAAATAGAGCTTATTTTTATGGTAATTTAAAAAAAAAGATAAATCACCCATGTCTCTTCACGTCACTGTTTTCGAGATCTTTTAGATATTATCATTCTACATACATTTCCCAGTAATAAAGTGCAAAAAAATGTCTATTAATAATTTGTTCACGACTCTAATTCGACTGGAGTAAGTGGAGTGTTCAGGTCAATCCACTTATTTTATTTTGTGTGTCATTAATGCTCAGTCCACATGTGTATACAAATAATTACACCATTCCGATCGAAAATAATTTATCAAATTTTTTTGTTGATCGATCTTTCTACGATAACATCTGACTGCTGTATTTGAAGTAAAGGAAGTCACTGTTAACAATTTATATCTGATGACAATATTGTTTTTATTATCATTTCCTTTGTGTACATATTTGTTAGAATTCATAAGGTGAGTCACAAGGCAGACATTAACATTCGGCATAGTCAATGGCGTACTGTTACATTTCCTCCAAAGAAAAATGAGGGTAAAAAACCTCAACACAACGCTAATATATAGACGCAATTGTGTCGATTTGTTATATTCACGAACGGTGTTTTTTTTTGAAGTGTGTTTAACCGAGTTTGATTAATATTTTTTGTGAAATATGGAGGAAAACGGTTTTAATTGAACATGTAAATGGAAAAAGTAAAGGCCGTACTGCTGAAATTTTAAAAGTGTCTCGAAATCTAAAAAAATTATTCAATGCGTTGCACTCGCAAACGAAATCGAGCTTCCCTTAATTCTCCGGCTCCACTCAAGGACCATCCCGCTGAAATCGCCATTGATAACGCATAAAAGGGATAAAGAAAATCAGTTTATACGCCCCATCCACTCGCCTAATTGGACGGACGTAAGAGAGGCCCAAGACATCGCCGGATCCGGCCTTTTTCCAACGCACGCCGAGCAAGCCGCGAAGAAGATCGATATCCACCTGGACGCCGTCGCTCGCTGTGCTTTATCTTATGCCGGGAACCGTTATAATCAAAATATGACCCCGGACCGTAACACAATAAAGGAGGGCACGTATATATTACCGTGAACAAACTTGGTTGTTTACCAGACGAAGAGAGCAAACAACGATAGCGGAAAAAACTCGACGAAGAATAATGTCGGATAAGAATGACAATGTTACATTAAGATATTCGGAGGTTACAGCGACAGGGCCGGCTCGAGGATGCAAGTTTGTGCATAATGGGCTGATTTAGTTCATTTTTTATTTAAATTCATATTCAGAAAGTACACATCGCAATTAGTTGATGCGTAATGAATCAGAATTTTTTTTCACAATTTCTCCCTCAAATAATTAATGAAAACGGAGCGCGGTAAAAAAGAACGGAAGCTATTTTGTGACGTCATATCACATACATCATATTCCCTTTTCTCACGTAATGACGTAACTAAAAGTTGTCATTCTTATCAGATACAACGTGAGTAATTCAGTTTTGTTATATTTGTTAGATATGCTGTAAATCTCTATCTATAAAAGAAGACAAAATTAAATGAAGATCCGGCTCGAAGGACCAAAAAAAGATAATAATATAAATAGGTATTATAAATATATATTCTATTCTATTCTATTCTATTCTATTCTATTCTATTCTATTCTATTCTATTCTATTCTATTCTATTCTATAGAATAGAGTATTCTAAAAGTCCGTCAGAAAATTCCGGGAGGTTTCTACGGACTAAAATAATAGCAGCATGTAGGTAATGAAAATTTTTTTCGAATTATAAACAACTTATTTCATTCAAGTTCTATTAGTCTCTCATTTATTATTGTTAAACGAAATATTAATTAAAATTTCAATTTCGGAATTATTTTACTATTATTAAATAAATAAATGAAGCTATCGTTCATTTAAAAAGTTATTTCTTTTACATATTAAGGCAAAGTAAACTTGTTTTTTCAATATTTTGTTAGCTATTTAATTACGATTTAAATGTAAAATTAAAGTAAAAATTCACAAATTATTTTCAAATTATTATTTATTGTTAAAAGATTTAAAAAAGAATAAAAAGCATTTGAATTTATTGCAAAATTCTCAAAATTAAAAAATATTAATAAAAATAATGCGGTCGATAAAATTACAATTTTAACTTTTTGAAATTTTAATATACAGTTTTTTTATTATATTTATTACTAATTTTATACAAAAAATTTTTGCAACATAATCAAAATTAATTCAAAAAATATTAATAACAACCATTTTCAATAATAGATATAATGCAACATTTTACAACAATTTAAAATTTAAAATTTTTTCTATTTTTATGAGAAATAATTTGAAAGTAATTTATGAATTTTTACTTTAATTTTACATTTAAATCGTAATTAAATAGCTAACAAAATAATGAAAAAGTTTACTTTGCCTTAATATGTAAAAAAATAACTTTTAATGAACGATAGCTTTATTTATTTAATAATTGTAAAATATTTCCGAAATTGAAATTTTAATTAATATTTCGCTTAACAATAATTTTTGTGACATTTTTGTAAATTAAAAAAAAATCAGTATAAAAGATGCATTTTTTCTGGGGTTCAGAGCTATTCTACTAATTCGTAAATATTGTTATTTTTTCGTCGAGCTACCCCAATTTAAAAAAAAAACACCACCACGCCGTCGGCCGACGGGTAGTTTATTTAGCGAGTACCTTCTCTTTAAAGGGCTCGTGAGTAGGCTTGCCAGATCTCTGGGTTTGACCCGGAGTCTTCGGGTTTTGATGGTACATCTTCGGGCTCCGAGTTAACATGTCATTTCTCCTGGTTTGTTTTTGTTGTTGCGGAAAAATTGACATTTTGGGTCTCCTAGATTTCCTGATTGCGTCCTTTTTTTTTAAGTTAGACATCGATTTCTTCGAAAACAATTTGTCTCACAGATTTCCTTTTTTTTGCATCAAACATACAACGGGTCATGTCTCCGGGTCTGTAATAGATCTGGTAACCGTAAGTACAAGCGATTTGTGATATATTCCGAAAACGCTTAGTTTACGATGTACAGGGTGTTGAAAGTTTTAATAAAAAAATGCAAAATTCTAAATATTGCGGAAACCGCTCAGAATATTTTAATGAAATCTTACAAGCTTTGACAGTTAACAACAATACATGTTTTGCGATAAAAATATTGTTTTCAGTTTCACCAGTGGCGTGCGCACAGGCATGCAGACATGTCATTTCTCCGGGTTATTTCCTGATTGTGTCTTTTTTTGTATTTTTTTAGAGATTGATTTCTTCGTAAACAAAATTTGACTCTTTGACTCCCAGATTTTTTTTAAGGCATCAATTTCTCCATTAATTTGACTTCCAGATTTTCTGATGACCTTTTTTTTAGGCATCAATTTCTCCGGGTCTGTCATGAAATAGATCTGGTAACCCTGTCGTGAGTTGTTAATTTTCCACATTTTTCAATGCAATTCACGGGAAATCGGGGAAATCGTAGTTTACATCTAAGTCTTAATATTTATAAGCAATTGCGCTACGATTTAAAAAAAAATTCTTATCTTGGCTCCTGTTGGTCGTAGCGATTGCTTTTTTTTTAAATTTATATTTTTTTGCCAACTATCCATTGTATCTATTTTCGGTGAGATAGCATAAATAGCAACAATTTTATTCAAATTGTTTATAAGCGAAAAACGCACGGTTTTTTAATGCACAATATGGGAAGTTAATGTCAAGAAAACGGTAATATTTTTTAATAGGTCGCTTAATTACTTCTTTAAGATTACAATGACGCTTTCAGAATCATGTTTGGTTGAAAAATAACGCCTGTACAGAGGCTTAAAGTTAATAACTTTTGGAGCCTCCGTTATAAACAAATTGAATTGTGCGAAAACTATTGCACCTACAGCGCCCACTTTTAGCACACTTTTAAAGTACGGCAAAACCCTCAACTTGTCATAGGTTTTATAAAATTTTAAATGCGATAGTTATAAACAAATTAAAAAAATTGGCATTTTACTTGTTTTTTTTGCAATAACTTTTTGTTTATTAACCGATTTTAATTTAACAGGTCTCATTTTGTAGATAATTTTACTCCCTACAAGCTGTCTGAGAGTCACTTTTCGCTAAAATTGATGGTTCCTGCATAGTGAAAAAACTGTTTTCCTCAATTATTTGTTTAAATAGAAGTTAACTAATAAAATTTTTTTGACTCACGAGATGAGAGATGTCTTGTATTATGTTCCTTTAGACAATTTTACAATAATATCGCGGATAGGAATTTTTTCGAGTTTCTTTTTTATTTTCGTAAATTTTCCTGGGGTAACAAGCAGGCCTGGTAAAAACAGCTTTATAGTCGACTGACTGAATTCTTGGGTCCGACAAAATTTAATTTATTCGGGGAATAAAGTTATGACTATTTATTCGAGACACTTTTTTATATTTTTGACATTATCACAATCCGTGTCTTAAATAGAACACTCCGTATTAAAAACATTCGTACAAAAGTAATCCTCTAACAGGTTTTCCCTAACTAATCTCGTTCAGCAACATGTTGGCGCTCGCCAAGGCCTATTAACTGAAACAATCCGGCTCCTTGCCTTTAAGCCCTTCAGACAAAAGGGTTGGAAAAAACAAAGACAAACACCCATTATGTAGGACCTCTCCAGTCTGAGCCTTTAAGAACGAAAAGTCCGCGGCGTGCGTCATTTTTCCAGGCCATTGTTGCAAACCCGGGAGACAAAACGTTCGAAATTTTATCCCGAAGTTTGCCGGCTTCGAGGCCGAAAGACACTGTGTCTTTCGGCCTCGGTTAGAAACACACCGATGAATTGTCGGTAAACTTTCAGCTTGTATCTGTGGGTCTATTCTTAGCAGGTTGAGATGTCTTGTTTAGTTTCCTCCAATGTCAATTTACTCGAACTATTCTGCTCCGAATATAAGTCAGGAAGTGTGGGAGGTCCGGGAGGATTCACTTGTTCTTATACTTGCAGGAAATGAATTTTAAATGAACTTGTATATCATATAATTGATATACAACTAAACAAACCAAACTATCATACAGGGTGTCAAAGGGTGTCGAACCTATAAAATATGGCAAAATACTATTAACCTATATGTATACTAATATACCAAACTTGAATTTTGTCCAAATATTTACTATGTGTCGAAAAATATTGAGGGAAACATTTTTTTTTCATCTTCGATCCCTTATATGTTTGTTACTACATATTAACTTTTTCACGAGGATAAGCTGAGTTAGATTGACCCATTGTGATTCCAGAAACCTCCTATACCTACACCCTGTATAAAAGTTCCAAAAGAATTTGTTACGTTAACAATTGAACATGATCGAACACTCCAAAGTGGTTAAAATCTAAACAACAATCTTTTCCATATTTTTATATAAGAAACCTAGACATGGAAGTTCATAAAAAATTGTTAAAAATAATAAATAAAAAAAGTTGTTTTTTAATTATAAATAAACAAAAAAAATATATTGATAAAGGTATATTTTTTTATTATACCTTTGCAACTCCAGAAAATTCCTTTCCTATTGTCATCAAATTTAAATTTTCAATTATGCTACAAATTTTTATTTTTTAATATTTAAAGTAAAAAACTATTTCAAAGAAAACAGATTTTTCTGCAAAATATTAAAAAGGGCATAATTAATTCGTAATATACTCTCTCGAAAACCTATAAAACTATACGTTTGATGCTCATAAATATTTAAACCTCGGAAAACTATATACCTAAGATTTTCCAATAATTTTCCCAATTTTCTGGGGGGTATTTAAAAATGTATTGACCATTATTTTGGCTCCAAACCATTAATTTTCACATAATCTGCACTATCCAAATTTTTCATATGATTAATTTTGTGGGAAATTTAATTTTGAATAATTTTTATTAGAAACTATTTTTCGAAAAATGCATCTTCATTGAGATATTGGCTGTTTTTGGTCAAAAAACGCGAAAGATCTTAAAACCTACACTTTTCTACAGGGTAGGAAAGTACCGATGGTCCATCTGAAGTTACGTGAGAGCGATAAAGTAAGCCATAGAAATCCACGTGATAGAGAAAGATAATGAAGGCGTCTCATAGTTACCGCCCGTTTCGCCCTTCCACAAAGATCCACTTCTTATTTGTGGAAGGGCGAAATGGGCGGTGACTATTAGACGTCTTCACTATACCTATCCTTGTCTATCACATGGATTTCTATGGCTTACTTTATCGCTCTCACGTAAGTTCAGATAGACCATCGGTACTTTCCTACCTTGTATATAAAAAAAACTCGAAGTGAAAAAGTTCCTTCATTTCTTTCTTATTTTCCTGGACTACTAGAGAAGAAAATACTTTTCAAAGCTATGGGGGAATTCATCCTAAATGGTACAATTTGGATTTTTGTAACTAATCAAATACTGAAACTTCAGTTGGACATCCGAACTCGTAGAACCACAACAAAAGTATCTCGCGTCTCTCTTCAATTTCTGGGGCTGCATATTGAGCGACCATTCACATTATTCCACACAGACCAAACAAAACATGCAAGACGTTGCCTTACGGTGCTGAAATGCGACATAGGACTTCGAATAAGATCGAATTGGCGGCATAGTTTCGCAGAACCTGCCGTTATTATTGCACGTGTACGACTATCAAGTCCGGAACACGCGACAGCGATAAAAAAAGCGTTTCCAAGGGTTTGAAAGCATGACATAAAACATCCGACCATTTTTCACGCTTTGTTGTAACCAAAAGTCCAGTTCTAAACGTCAACCTCGGCTAATTTTTGCAATTCGTATGTACCATTGCATCGCATGCCAGTTATTTCTCGATAATTATCACCTTTTGATAATAAAAATAATTTAGGAGACCGCTTATCCGGTTAGAAGGTGAGACAAGGCACGCATTGGAGCGATTTACATGCTAATGTAGAGGATTTTAATAAATTTACGGGCAGTGTCGGACTGGGTAGATTTTTTTGGGCCCTAGCTGAAATATAAAATATACAGGGTGTATCATAATTAATAGCGCAAATTGAAACAGCTGTAAGTACGCGATACTAGAAGCAAAAAAGTCTTAGTAAACATAGGTCCGCAAAGGCACCGTTTTCGAGATACAGGCTGTCAAACATTTATTTTTTATTTTTTTTCAGTTTTTTGACGATATCTCAGGAACCGTTTGAAATACAAAACTCAAATTTTGTACACGTTTTATCAGTAACATTAGCTACTATTGAGCGCCGATTCAAATTTTATTCATGTGACAGTGGCGGAGATTTTAGGATTACGCGAGGTTCTTTAGCCATAATTTTTTCGATTCTTTGATAATTGTCATTTTGAAAGCCTATTTTAAACCGCCAAGGTTTTCTACCCAAAAAATTACCAGTCATCAAAAGCTTTAACGTGAACCGTTTTCAAGATAAATGGCGTTTTATGATGGATTTTAATAAATGTTCAATTTTTCCTAATTTTCCATAGGTATGTATTTTTCTCTCCACAATTTTTCCGGAAATTTTAGACCTCCGGTAGAGACCCTTCGAAACCGACTATGTTTACGTGTGCGATACAATTAACTACAAATTGACTGCCATGAAGTCTAAAATAAAATTGAAACTTGAGCGAAATGCATTAATAGTTCGAGGAAACGTATCAAATAAACAATAATAACATAAATAATAAATCAATGCGGTTAAAACGTTTGTTTTGTAGAAGTGGTTCCTAATTCCGGTCTATTATTAGTTTTATTCGCATTTGCATGAATTCAATCTCAATCCATGACAACATTTTTTCTGTGAAACGTACTCGCTTGCAGGTATTCCTTTTTGTAATACCACGAATTAGCTATCTACTAAACAAATAAGAAATTAAATTATCGCAAACTGTGTTTATTTTTTATGGAATGCACTGGATTTATCTGGTTGGTATATCGGTTCTTGCGGATTTCTCACTAAAAGCAAATTCTTCTGTTATATGGGTTCACTTCCCTGTATCCCACATGAATCACAAGCTGGGGTCGCTGGCCCATTTCTAGTGATCTCATTGTGGTCTAGACCATGACAGAATTAGTGTGTATTTAAATATGTCGTTGCACAATCGATGATTATTACCAAGAAGTCGTACATAAAGATGCATGATCACATACTAGGTTTTGATAAAAATGCACTGAAAGCATCGAACAAAATTTGTTCAGTTACTAAAACAAGAAAATAGAAAAGCAGTTTTTAAAACTGTAATAATTGAATAAATGTTCTTTGGTTGACTATTTAAATTGGCCAACAGCATCTTAAACACCAAAAGTTTCAGAAAAAAATATTGACAAAAGTTGTTGCTTTTAAGGAGTTGAACATGTTGGTACTTATTTCTTGGACACCCTGTGTCTCTTCTGCACGCGTCCGCACTGCGAAAAATTACTACGGTCTACAATTAGAAAATATCTTACTATCAGTCACTGATAGTAGATATTAGGTACTTCGTTTACAAATTTATGAACAACTGATCATTTCTTTCGAGAATTTCGACGATCGAAAACGAGGCATACGTAGAAAAAGTATCTTTATTGCACTCACGTTTTTAAACAAAGCTGACCCTACACTAAAGGATGAGTTTTCACACTTGCATCTCAAATAACTATTAGAACCTCGAAAATCTCGACGAAATCACATCTTTCCCACTAAAAACGTACAACTGACTTCATCTTCCGTTATTCAATCGATTAAATTCAGCTCAAAGCTACACTTCCAATTTTACTCAAACGAGACTTAGATAAATGACGCTTACTCAGATTTTCCTAAAATAATTGCACCAGATTAGCTGGTAGGTTATTCAACCAGCGGCAGTTTTAGACTACCTAGTTTACCACAACTACAACGATTTATTTTAATTAAGCGGATTAATCATACGCCGAATTTGCCTAGAAGAATATTCAAATTCTACTCTAAGCGTATTTCAACGCTATTACAAAAAAAAAAATCATAAAATGTTTCATAGTTAAGATAAGCAAGCTTTGGAAAACGGTTCATATTCGTAAAGTACACATTTGTAAGTTGATGCACAAAAAATCAGAATTGGTGCTTTTGTCTTGTAGTGTCTATTAACCCAACAGATTCCATATTTACACCAGAAGAGTAATTTTTAAACCTCCTATCTGCAGAAATATCGTTAAAAAAATTGACACACCCTTCTTGCACCACAGTCTTCAACTGAAGTGCGTGGAATTGAACAGCGGAACTAATTTCCGTTGCCCTTCGTAAGCGTTTGGAACAGGTCGGATTCTGCTTAAATTTAAGCTGTTCACCATTTAATCCTGTTACTGTTCTCTTTACTATCGATTAATTGAATATGTCTAGCACCGATTGGCTGCTGAAGTGTCTGAATAAGAATAAAAGAGTAAACACATCGTATTTTATTTAGAATTTCATAAATATTTAATATTAGGTACTTGTTCTAACTTTCTTTCTTAATTATTATTATTATTAAAAAATAATAATGTGACTTTAAAATGACACGTTCTAAGCCATATAAAAGCCATATGTTTTTTTATTAAATTTTTTCTAATTGTTTAAAAAAGGTAATAACTGGCAACCCTGATAGTAGACTGATACAACTTTTATTCGATTTGTTTGATTAGAAAAAAAAAAAAAGAATTTCAGATTATTAGTCGGGAATTATAACAATAGTTATTATTTGTGTTTAAAGTTTAAACATTATTAACCAAATTAACAAATCTTAAGACTATAAAAATTGTCGACAAGCTGCTTCATGTGTCCCCATAAATACAGTTGTAAATAAATGCATTTTATATACAGGGTGGTCCGAATTTTATGCAGGAAACTTCGAGGACAGATAGATCTCTTTAAAATAATAGGAGTTCGCCTTATAAACATAGGTCTGGAACGGCCTCGTTTTAGAGATACAGGGTGTTGAAGTTGTTAAAAAAAAATATTTTTTGTTTATATCTCAAATAATGTACGATAGTAGGCCTTGCATTCCCTAAAATATGAGCTCTAAAGGTTTAACCAATGGTGTACAACTGGACAGGGGTCACCCCTTTTTATAAAAAACCTACGCCACTGTATTTTTTATTATAATTTATTATAACGGATTTATATTCTAATGCACTAAATACGTAAAAAAAGTGACTTGAATTTTTTCCCTAAGGTTCACCATTTTCAAATCATTCATACAAATACAATCACCTTGTGATGTGGCAGACACTTCAAATCATAATATTACAAAAATATTTATGTTTATGCTTAAAAGTAAGTGCAATTTGTAAGCACATCAACAAGATTCTTTCCACATCACTTTGTGAGGTAGTGTTTCTGGTGTGTTTTAGTTTTCTCTGGAGGCATTATCTTTACAAATAAGGACAATTTAAATCAAAATAATAATAAAAATACATTTACCAAGCAACAACAACTAAACAAGAAATAAAATTAACGTTACGTATTTACAGCAATTGTTTAAAATGCGAATAACCCACATCGATACATTTCTGACATCTTCTATTAAATGGAACTAATTGAAGCTAATATCATGTGGTGGTTTTCTTTTAATTCGTTACACTCGCCTTCTATTCGCTGCAGTAGTTGTGGTCTAGTATCTATTGCAGTAGAGTAAACTTTTCAGGTAGGTCATCCCAAACATAGAAGTCCAGGGAGTTTAGATCTGGCGATATGGCTGGCCAAGACTCTGGACCCTCTGCACTATTATGGTTAACATTGGCATTTGGTCTTCTACCTATCCATCATCTCATATAATTTTCATTAAGCCATTCTTGTATTATTCTCCTAAAATGCGCAGGAGCACCATTTATTTGTATCCAGCTATTTTGTCGTACATTTAATGGAACATCCTCTAATAATTCAAATAGATGGTTTTCTAGAAAGTTTAGAAATGACTCCGAATTTCATGAGGATTTTCTTGTGACCCAAATATTCAGATTGTGAAAATTCACTATCCCTCGCCTTGTGAACGTAGTCTCATCGGTCCAAAGTATTTCTAGTAAGAATTCAAACAACCACTAATAAAAATTCAGGCGTCTCTCTGCATCTCCCGGAAGCAAATTTTGCACAGGTTGTAAATGGTACGGATTACTGCCATTCTTACGTAGAACTTTTCAAATTTTTGATTTACTCACTCCAATTTGCCGAGACGTTCTTCGTGTACCGAGGATCGTTGTCAAAAACGGGAGTGACCCTGTCCAGTTGTGCACCACTGGTTGAATCTTTAGAGCTCATATTTTAGGGAATACAAGGCCTACTATCATACACTATCTGTACTAAATTTTATTGAAATAAAGGCTTTATTTTACAAAGACTGAGGCTAGTATTTAGTCGAAAACATTTAAAATAAAGCGCTCCCGAATAAACGTCGAAACTTTCGCGCCGTATTCGTATCGATTAAAAGTCAAGCAATAATTTACAACCGGAGAAAGGTATCCGGGAATTCTGGCAGACAAATGGCAACGTTCGGATATTAAAAACGTATAATAGCAGTTTAACGATCAAATCATCGCACGTCAATGGCTTATCAGGCGCACCAATAATTTCTTTCGCGCCCGGAGTATCACGTTTCGCAGACGATTCACTCCTCGCATCAAGCTTCAAGAGTGGTTAAAAGCATCATTAGCGAGGAGATTTTTTTCTATACCACCTACACCGGCTACGCAAATATACTAATAATACGCCGTTCCCTCCAGCACACCAGTCTTTGATTTACGAGATGATTTCTGCCTGTATCGTTATTAATAAGAGACGTCTCGTTGCGGAACTTCATGCTGGGTTAACTTTTATCAAATTACAAGATATTATCTAATGGAGTTCTGGGGAGTTTCAAAGTTGTTTGTTACACCGTGTGTGCGCGGTCGCGCTAGATTGGAAGTTGTTGTAAAGAGCACTGGCTCTTAAGGATTGATTGTGGAGGAGTTGTGGCAGAAGTTTCGGGAATCTCGAGCACGTTGCTATGCAAAGCAGCGAAACAAACGTGTCTCGCTAAGAAGCACATGCGAATCGTAACCTTTTGGTCAAAATAAACATAAAAATAGGTTCAATTAAATGTTGAGTGACAAACAACTGATAGGCTATTGATTTTATCCAAAAAAAACAGGGTTATAAGGAACTATGACGTTCAAGCAATTTTATTGCAAGAATCGTTCAAAGGGTCGTTTTAGATGAAAAAACCGCGGAGTGCTATTAAATTAGAGGGTGGAAATTGGAGATAGGGGTGAAAATGCTCCTCTTTCAGTTTTTTAATTGTAGCTCGAAAACGAAGCAAAATTTCGCTATAGTTCATAGGAGAAATTATTTAGAGAATTGAATTTCCCATCAAAATGGCTTGTTTAAAAGGAAAATTTTATGCAAAAAATCGTTAATAAACAATTTGAAAAAAGCAAAAAATTCGTTTTTTTAATTTTTTTTTACATTTTTGACAATTTTTTTTTTTTAGTAGAAGTAGACAAAGAAAATTGCTGTACAAAAAACTAGATGAGATTCCCTTCAAAATGATGCGTTTTCAAAAGTTTTTGAACTAATATTGACTTTATAACCGGTATAAACTTGAATATTTTTTAGATTTTCGTCGTTTTTAACATAATGATTACAATTCTTATTATTTTTACAATAAATTGGTTCTTTAGTTAATAAAAAATTATTTCAAAAATTTTAGTTGTTAATAACAAATAAAGATTTTCACAACTTAGAGTAAAAAAAGGAAAAAAATTTAAAAAAATCTTATTTTTTGCTTTTTTAAAATTGTTTATTAACGATGTTTTGCATAAAATTTTTCGTTTTGTATTTTTTAAATAAGCCATTTCGATGGGAAATTCAATTCTCTACAAAATTTTTCCTATGAACTATTGCTTCATTTTCGTGCTATATTTAAAAAAAAAAGTGCATTTTCACCCCTATCTTCAATTTCAACCCTCTAATTTAATAGCACCCTGCGGTTTTTTTGTTTTTAATGATCCTTCAAACAAGTCATGTGATGAAAATCCTTGAATCTCTGATTTTCTTCCTTTTTTACAAAAAAATGAGAATTAAAACGTATAAGGGTAAACGCGACAAAAATCGAAAAATTGGCTAATTGTAAGTTTGATTGGCGATATATCAGTCAAAAAGTCCAAAAATTCTTATTTTGAAGAAAAATTTATCTACTTTTTTTTCTATACCTATTACCTATCTTTATTAAAAAAAAAACGAGGCAAAAAAGTAAAAAAATAAAAAAATCGAATTTTTTGCTTTTTTTTCAAATTGTTTATTAACGATTTTCTGCATAAAATCTTCCTTTTAATTTTTTTAAATAAGCCATTTCGATGAGAAATTCAATTCTCTAAATAATTGATTGATTTGATTTGATTATATAGGTATTTAAATTTATAGAACAATATTGACTTTTATAGTAATTAATAAATTAAAATTATATCAATGTTACTGAGCATGCGCATTAAAGTAGCCTCGCAACAGGCTGATATCATTCAAGAAACGTTTCGTATTGGTTAAGAGATAAAATAACAGAAAATGCGTTAATGATGACAGCGATAACATATCAACAAGATCTCACCTGCGTATCAGGCTATTCTTTTCGAGCATGCGCATTAGGAATATCACGGCTAATGTTATATTTTTACTTTATTTAAATTTAGGAATATTATTTATATCGTTTCTTGTAAGTTTTAAGCACACTGATGTATATTTGTATTTAACCAAACACGTGTTCGTTGTTCTTAAATAATTATAAATCCTCGTAAAAAAAAATTATTTGAAGTTGTTCAATTTTATAGTATCCATGTAAATAGTACACAAGGATCAGATTCGGTTTGTACAGTTTCAACTATGACAATTTGTTGCGACTTGCCTAAATAGACACACTACACACTAAAATAATCTATTATATGCTAGGTTTTAGAGTATTGGAGTTCTTAATCGACCAATGGGCTCATTAATGTAGGTACAAAAAATTAGAAATTGTTTTCAAAATTGTTCCTTTAAGATAATTAATGAAAACGAAGCGTAAGAAAATGCACAGAAGCCATGTGGTGACGTCATACCACTCGTTAGCAGTTAGGCCACATATCTGTTGTTTTCAGTATGTGATTTTTGGTTAGGCAAGGTGTTACAAAATGCTAAGAACTTATTCAAATTTAGAGTAATTTGTTTATGGTTGTTGTAGTGGCAAATGGCAATGCTAATGCTACTGTTGAAGAATATCGCCAACGAGTACGTTTCGAGGTCAAAGTAGTGTTTCTGAACATTTAATCAAATAACATTATGATTAATAGAATATCGATAAATTATTATTTTTTAATTGAAATGTAGGTCATATAGCTAGAAAACAAATGAAAATCTCAAACATTTGACATTTTGCTTATTATTTATTTCTGGTGCGACTCTCTCGATTCACCCTGTATATTACTGAATAAGTAGCTCATTGGCAATCCAGATCTGATTCCAAGTGACCATTACACCGTTATATGGGAGAATTAATGTATAACGTAAGAGATGATGCTTGTGTGTCACGTTGTTTGTGGCGTCGATAATATTTTGTTTATATTACAACGAAGAGGGTTATCATATATATATTCCCCATTAATTAATATGCACATACACAATGAATCTGTTATTGCTCTACGCCGATATCGTTTTAATATTATTTTAACCTTCACATAATGACTGTAATCGGTAGCAGTCTGAGCACTCTGAACAATCATCTACAGAAAATGTCTCATTCAAAAAAAGAATTCTTAAAAAAAATTAAATATTGTTTATCCAGTTATCTCTTTAGAACACATAGGAAATGTTCTACGAGAAAACACAAAAAATAACAAAAAATTCAAATATTTCATGAAAAATCCGTGAAATTTATTGTTAAATAAAGTTTAATAATGTACAAAAAACATTTTTTAGATACACTGTTACACCCTTCACAAGTTTTGTTTGATTTTTTTTTGTTATTACCATAGCAACGTCAGTATGAAGGACGCTATCTTGAAATTTTTATATTGTCATAACTTCTAAATGCCTTAAGTATGCTCTTCCTGTGCTGATTGATTGCCTTAATTGCTCAGTTATTTTTGAAGAAGAGCAAGAACTCGATGAGATTTAAAAATTAATTATTTTGTAATAAATTTGTTTTTTAAAAAATAAAACATATTTTCAATAAAACCTCTTTAGCCATTTATAATTTTCATTTTTCGAACCTCTATATTACAAATATGAGCGAGTTTTATTTAAAATCGAAAATTGTTAAATAAATTGTTTAAAATAATCGGCCATATTGGATCAGCCATTCTGTATTTTCATTTTCCGACTTCATATTCTTGTTCAGCGGTATCCCCTATATTGTCAATTTGAAAGAATTCGATTTAAAATTAATTGAATTATTTTAAATGTTCTTAAAAAAACTATTTATTATTGTTTAAACAATTAAAAAACAATTAGCGTACAAAAATAAGTTTATAACTTTTTTCTAATACTTATCTCCAAGTAATTTCAAAAGATTTTAGGAAAATCCATGCTTCCCATAATTATTTCGAAATAATGCGTAAGTTTTAAGCTATCTTGACTCCGCTATAGATGCGATTTCAAGTACTAGTACTTACAGCAATTACATTATTTATTATTTATTCAAATAATTTTCCATTTACAAACATTATGAGACCAGTAACAGAAAAATAGCAAGATATCTAACTGAGAATTTAGTTTACAGTCAACAATCTACCTACATGCAATCCGCGACACTGCTGAAGTGTTCCGGCTGAGTCAACTCTTCTTGACTAGTCTTTTCCGCACTGGCCGTCCCAGAGGTCGCACCAGAGAACCTCAAATAGTCGACGAAGCTGTTCCAACTCTGCGAAATCTTCTCCTCCAATCCGATAAATTGCTTGCTAGTGTTTATCCTTAAACCGTAGAAAGTCTGCAGCAATTTTTCCTCGAAATCCTTAACCGTACTCTTGACTCTATCTTCTAAAGCTTTGGCCAGCTCCTCCAGCTCCACATTGTCAGGTTTCCTCGCAGGAGAGAACACTTCCACGGCAGAGGCACCGACGCACTCCTCCTCGCATTCGTCGGGCACGCTTACCAGTTTGGGACTGTCGAAGACGCTGGAATCGGTGAAGATGCTGAAATCGCCAGAAGCGGAGAAGTTGTCTTCGTAGCACTTGGTGTACTTCTTCTGGTACGCGTGCGTAGGCGCTATCAGAGCTTCGTTGACGTTTGGGAAGGCTATCTTCTTGATGCCGCCGCTGATGTAAGCCACGTGGGTGCGCAGAGGACTCTTCATGTTCCTCTGGTCGTAGCTGCGCAGTTGTCCCGACATGGTGCTCACTGCCATCTCCATAGACCCTGGTAGGTAGGCCAGGCTTGAAAGGGGACAGTCTAGCTCGTAACGGGCGGTGCAATCGCAAGTCCTTAGGTCGTAAGTGATGAAGTTACCGTCTATCCCTACAGTGGATAAGATCGTTTCGAAGAAAGTGACGTCGGTTATCCTATTCTCGTGGTTCTTGCTGGACAAGATGATGTCGGTCGCCTCAGTATCCCACAGGCATAGCACCCCTTCCTTGCTGGCACCCGCTAGCAAGTTGGGCGTGAATTTACTGTAAGCCATCGTCGACAGCGTTGGACTATTCGGCACCACGAAGCTGGAGTTGAGCTTAAACTTCGAGTCGTACAAAAATATCTGCCCGTTGAGGCAACCAGCGGCTATACACTGGTCGTCAGAGGAAAACTCCAGGTTCTGGATGTTGCCAGGCAACTTCTTGAACTCCTGCGGCAGTTTCTGCTTGCTTTTCAGATTGAACAAGTACACGCTTCCGTTTTCCGTGCCGAGAGCGAGGAGGTTGGGATTGGTGTTGGAAAACGTAGCTACAGAAGCGTTGTTGGTGTGGATGCAGTCGAACGGTTCTATGTACTGTTCCGGTTTGGAAGGGGGGCATATGATCACCGGGCTACCTTTGCTCTTCACCACAAGGAGTTTCTTGCCGTTGCAAGACCAGGATATGGTCTTGATTGCCATGCAGTCCACTGGAGTCTCGTATACGCCTGTGTAGCAGATGTTGGGCCATCTGTAGAACTTCACGTCTTTTGCACACGCTGCTAGAGTCATGATGGTTGTTTACGAAGAAATTTTTTCAACAAAAACTGTCTGGAATTGTGGTTTTATTTCACTGTCACTGCTCGTACGTCAAAATGACAAGAAGTTGTTCGCTTGACGTTTTCATTGGTCATACGGATGGAATCTATTTATCTGGTAATAAATTTGATGTTCATACACAGATTTATGTATTTTCAAAGTAAATAAGCGCGCGTAAACAATTTTTCTTTCAGAAAAATGTTTTTTATCCGTCGGTGAGTAATAAATAAGGGAAACAGAAATCCTACACCAATAAATTTTACCTTGAAATACCTTACACAAGCTCACAATTTCAGTTATTCGGGCAAATATGTGATATTTGTTTACGAAGCATGGGAAACATATTAACGAACATGATATTAAATGGAAATAACAACGTAACATAACTCTTACCAAGTGGAATGAAAGGTAGTCCTTAAGAAATGTAAACAATTATGGTAATACGAGAGTCTGATTACTTGTTTACTCAAGTGGAAGTAATAGTCCACGGGCCCACGTACAAAGAAAAAAATGATTACCGGCAAGCTGTAACTTTGTGTGCAGCTTAAGTTTGACGAGTTTCCCAAGATTTGACTATGAGGAAAATTCAACAGTGGTAAGTTTTCTCGTGATTTTCAGGAAAACATGTCAATCTGGCAAAACATGGAATGTTATGACCAGCACTTTTTTTAAGTTTAAATGAAAGATATATATTTTTTTAAACCCCCCAAAAAATTTGTCCGACAAAAATGTCGATTTGGTGACATTATGGTTGGTGACAACCAGCAAGCTGATTTTTCTGGGAGGGTTTGGTAATAAGATTTGAAATGAAAGTATCTTATTGTCCGACAAAATTCTTGAGAAGTTTTTGCAGTCCGACGCCCCGAAGATGTCGACTTAACGACAACATGGTTGGTGATAACCAGCTGTCGGACAAAAGCGTCATTATTTAAAAAAATGCAATATTAATCTGAGAATTTAATTGTCCGACAAAATTATCGGTTT